>NC_043745.1:38661804-38874304 GCF_902148845.1 Salarias fasciatus | reverse complement strand
AACCAGCTAGTTAACCAGCCAGTTAACCATCTAGTTAACCAGCCAGTTAACCAGCTAGTTAACCAGCTAGTTAACCAGCTAGTTAACCAGCCAGTTAACCAGGCCGGTCAGGAACCACTGGTTTAAACTCTTCATTGTTCCTTCTGTTCAGAGTCAAAATGAAATGAAGGAAAACAAACACGGAAGTTTACAGAGACTTTATTTTTCCATATTCGTTGTATTTGAGCCTTCAGCTCCTCCTCTTCACCCAGACGCAGTGTTTCTATTGTTCGCCTGATGTGGACGGTCACACTGATTGATTTGATTTCTCTGAGATGTCATTCAGCAGCTCCACTGTTTGGAGGAGTTAAACACACCCGTTTACACTCGTTAACACCCGTTCATACCCGTTAACACCCGTTTACACCCGTTTACACCCGTTAACACCCGTTTACACCCGTTTACACCCGTTTACACCCATTTACACCCGTTTACACCCGTTCACAAATGTTCCACACCCATTTACACCTTTTCACTCCCGTTCACACCTATTTACACCCGTTCACACCTGTTCACTTCCATTTACACCTGTTCACATCTGTTTACACCTGTTCACACCCATTCACAAATGTTCCACACCCGTTTACACCTCTTCACACCCGTTTACACCTATTCACACCCGTTCACACCTGTTCATACCCGTTTACACCCGTTCACACCCGTTCAAAACGCCAGGCTTAAGGTTTGAAAAACGGCTTCCCAGTTGGAACCTTTCCAAAACACTTACAGTTTTTCACAATTGCTAAAACACATTTCTTGAAACCTTCATCCATTTTCTCAAAACCTTAAACACAAATCCAAAAATCCACACTACATTCACAAAAACCTCAGACATTTCTGTCAAAATCGAATTATCGCCTCAAAACCAGTTCTCTTGTGATCAAAACCACACTATGCGTTCAGATCTTACACACAGCAGGTAAAAACATGTTCACCTCAGATCATTCATTAGACACTACATGAAATAACTGAGGACACAACAAGCAGTCCACACTTTTAAACCTGCTGGGTTATTTTCCCAACCCATTTCCTGGGTAGCCCTAGATTTTGTGCAGATTGAGTCACTTTTACCCCAAATTAGATGAATTGTGTCGACCCAGCAGAGTGAATTGATGATTTGAACAAAATCACCATTTTGAACACTCCTGCAACTCCTTCTCCTTCTTGCATCTGGAGACTTCTGGCAACAAACGCAACAGAAAACTGGAGTCCTGTGTTCTCACTGAGGATTATTGCAATGGCTAAGAACGAAAAGACATATGACATCCCCCTCCTTATACTTGTGTGGCTGTGGCTCAGTTGGTAGAGTGGTTGTCTAGCAGTTGTTAGTTCAAATCTTTTCCTCTACATGTCAATGAACTGCACTGAACTCCAGCTGACTTCCAGTGGAGGGTTTGACAGCCTTGCATGGCAGAGGGCACGTGTTTCTGAATTCTGAGGGTTTACATTTTTACTGTAAAGTAACTTTCCCAGACCCGCTGTTAAATCTTGACCCAGCATCAGGGTCAAAGCTTCAGCCCAAATGGCTGCTGGGTAGAAATAACCCAGCTTTGGCTCGGTCCCTTTTGGGCCCAGCGCTGGGTCAGCAATTCCACTCAATGTGGGTTATTTTTACAGTAACCCAGCAGTTTTCAGAGTGTGTAGCACAGAAAATTTTTATTTTATGTATTTGAAATGCATTTAGAAAAAAAAAAACCCCATCTAAGTCAAAGTGATATCTAAATTGACCGTCATAACAAAAAATAAATACAAAACAAACAAAACAAAAGCACACTACTGCATGGTCACGGTCCTGGAGATTCAGTCTCCAGCATCTTGTCTTTGTGCACACTTGGTCTGATCACATCATTAGAAATATGTGTGTTCAGTTTTGAGTTGTTGTGTGTAAAAGATGACAGTTGTGTTGGAGTTGTGTTCACATTTTGCTGCCAGTGAGTACAATTTTGCAAAAATGCTGTGAAATGTGTTTAGTGACTGAGAATGTGTCTCAGGTTTTGCAAAAAAGAGCAGATCGGTTTTGAAAATTGAGCATAGGACCTGAACAGTGTTTAAGTTTTTGCCAAAAGAGTGTTTGATTCGAAAAATGAGTTTAGGCCACTGAGAGTTTGGTTCAGGCAATGGGGTTTAGTGTTTTAGCAATTGTGAAAAACTGTAACTCCATCTCCATGGAAACGGTGGAATGTTATTGTTCTGGAAGACTGCTTTTGGGCAAGAATGGTTTCTTCCAGAAGGTCCTGGTCCCGGTCCATCTGGTCCTGGCCCTGGTCTCTGTCCAGATCCTCCTGGTCTTAGTAGTTTTACAGTTGACAGTCACTCTAACAACAGTCCAGCTTGGTGTTCTGTCCATACTGCTGTCCATGTTCTCCTCTGGTAATATTTGGAGTGTCTGTTAACAATGCACCTTTACTTCTAATATTTTGTAAAGAGGATGCTGCTGTCAGTTTGAATCATGATTAATCGCTGGAGGGCTGTCATCGATTAATCTGTGATTCATCACAATTTGCTTAAAGCAAAGAAACAGACGATCAAAGTCATTTTCCTGTCTCCCTGTTTGGTCCAGGTGAATCATGAGGGTCAGGTTCTTCATTTGCAGCTTGATTACCACTTTACAAATGATGCAATTAATTGCAGTTTAATAAAAAATAAGCATTGATAGCCCTCCATGAATTAATCGTAATTAATGTGATTAAAACTGACAGCACTAAAACCTGGAGCTTCCCTCCCGGGTCAGAATCCAAGCATGCCGTCCTTCATGTATCAGACAGGAGGAACAACCCACACCGTGTGTGTGTGTGTGTGTGTGTGTGTGTGTGTGTGTGTGTGTGTGTGTGTGTGTGTGTGTGTGCGCGTGCGTGTGTGTGTTCTCGTGTTCTGACTGGCGCCCCGGTTCCTCCCCAGAAGCTCACGACGCCCTGCACCACTTCTCCTGTAAGATGCTCACTCCTCGCCAGTGCTCCGGCGCCTGCACCTTCAAACCGCCGCTGCTGCCGCCCTGATGCCCCGGCCACGCCCTCCTGCCCCGGCCCCGCCCTCCTGCCCCGGCCACGCCCCGTCCCGCCCCGCCCCACAGCACAGCCAAAAAGAGAGGAAGCACAGGCAGGCACTCCTCGGTGACGAGGGAGTCTCACCCAATCAGAAGAAGAATCACACTATCTACATATTTAAATATATATATATATATAAAATATATTTATATATTTATATATGAAGGCGACGATGTGCAATGGCTTGTGTAATTGTGAAATCCAGTTGGACACTCATCTAGATTTTGTTGCTTGTTTGAATACGTTGAGTTTTTACATTTATTTCTTATTTATCTGCTTTTGACTTTTCTTGTTGATTAAAAAGGTTTTCGAAGTGTGTGGGGGCGTCCAGCGGGGGGCGCCGCCCGGCTCTGAGAGGGCGGGGACTGTCCCTCACGTCAAACCTGATTCAAAAGAGGAGAATCGGGATTTCCTGAGCCGTCTCAGAGAGGCGTTGCTTCGAAAGACAGACGACGGGTTTTAACTCGCTAACGCTGTCTGCTAGGCTAACGCTGTCTGCTAGGCTAACGCTGTTTGCTAGGCTACTGGCGCGGACCTGTTTTATTACAACCTTCATAACACTTTATTTAATGGCAAAATTCTGAAAACAGTCACGTCCAGGACGTTGAATCAGTCCCGGTTCTCCGGGACTCCCTGCAGAACTTCTCATGCTAAAATTGTGTGCTCACCCAAACTCTCGTAAATTTGAAACTTTTATTATTCTTTCCATCTATATGTGCTTGTCTGTGGACGGACGGCTCCTCACACACTCTGAAAACCTGCTGTAGACTCCTTGTGACACTGTTCCTGTTTGTTGAAGCACTTTAAATGGCCAGCATTTGTGAAGAAGGCCGGATTGGTCCGGCCCGGAACCACCTGCAAGTCCGGACCCCGTTCAGGCCTCACGTCACACACACCCCTCCAGAACCCCCAGAAAACCGCCGGAGCTCCCGAACGGCCGTGCCGGCTGCTCACTCTCGTCCTCTGAGACCAAACCAAAACTGTTTTTCTGTCTTTTTATAAGAAGGCCGTCCAGCCCCTCCCCCCGAAGGACGGGAAGACGGCCGGTCTGACCGGTGTCTCGCTCCACTCCGCCCATATCCCCATTCTGTATGTACCCATGTCCAGAACAATAAAAATGTGAACACCACTGAGCCCCGGTCGATTCCCACCTGACACTGTGGAGCAGTTCGTTGATGTGGCAGAGTTGTATGTGTGTGTGTGTGTGTGTGTGTGTGTGTGTGTGTGTGTGTGTGTGTGTGTGTGTGTGTGCGTTCTCGTATTTCTATCCTTGTTGGGGCCAAATGTCCCCACAAGGATAGCAAAACGTGGAACGACGTGCCTTGTGGGACCTTTTTCCGGTCCTAAGTAGGAGAAACAGTGTTTTCTTGACCATGTTGTTGTTACTGAAAAAAGTAAAAGTGCAAAAACATTTCTTTAGGGTTAGGCTTTGTTGTGGTGTGGGTTAGGGTTAGGGTTAGGGTTAGGGGCTAGACATGAATGGGAGTCAATGGAAGGTCCCCACAAGGATAGAAATACGAGACTGAGCGTGTGTGTGTGTGTGTGTGTGCGCGCGTGGACTGCTTTAGTTGTGAGAACAATCATGGGTTTATAACCTTAAAAGTGAGGACATTTTTGCCAGTCCTCACTTTTTGACAGACCTCTTTAGACCTTTTTGAGGGTTCAAACTTGATTTTTTGGTTTAGGGTTACAGTTAGGTTTAGGGCACAGGTTGGGGTTAGGCATTAACTTTGAATGATTAGGGTGAGGGGTTTGGGAATGCATCATGTCAATGAATGTCCTCACAACTATAGAAGTACAAGCGTGTGTGTGTATGTGTGTGTGTGTGTGTGTGTGTGAGTGTGAGTGTGCTGCCTACCTCTAACCAGGTGTCTGAATGGCGTGAGGCTGCCCCCTGCTGGCCACCACACTGAAATGCTGCCCCCCCCCCCCCCCCCCCCAGCAGTTTGATCCGCTGCTGAAATGCGATTCTGTCCTGAAGGACTAACAGGTATCGATTCGGTATGGATTACTCGGCGCCGTGCGGAGACATCATGTCACAGACACTGGGAATGTTCATTTACTGTCCGGGTAATTGCCCCATGGACATGGGGGGAGGTTAATGAGATGTGGTGACAGACCCTGATGGATCAGGACCAGGACCAGGATCAGGTCTCAGCACTCCGACCACAGCTTCATCTCTCTCCAGTCTCTCTAATCATGATATATCAACACGATGTGCCTCAATGTCTCAAGGTTTTTCACTCAAATAGTAAAAATCTGGACGTTGGAGCTGAAACATTTCCGTCCTTTCAGAAGGTTTGGCCTTTTTCTTTCTGTAAATGCTGAAGTTATGATTGAAAAAATGCTTTAGATTCTGTAGATGATGAGTTCTAAACATATAAAACGAATTAACGGGGCAGGATTTCCAGTGAAAAGTGAAAACTTTCATTGTCCTGGATGTTTGTTTGCAAGACAACGCAGAGCACAGTGAGGAAAACACAACTTGTTGACAACAGAGCCCAACTCCGTCTCCATGGAAACAGAGAAACAACCACCATCACAAAGCTTAAAGATGGCAGAAAAGAAAATGTTTTTCAAAAATTCACAAAACTATTCAAGAAGTAAAAACCAATAAAAGAATAAATAACTGGGAAACGATGACCAAAAAATGAAAGTCAAAGCTACCATGAAAGTGTTAAATCAAAATTCATAATTGTGAGTTTAAAAAATCTGCCTGGTATTAAAAAAGAAAGATGATTTGGCTGTTTGTGCATTTATTAAAAAAAAAAAAAAAAATCAAGATTTTCTGTTTTAGGCTTCTAAGTCATGAAAATTAATATTACTATTCAAAAAAAGTAATTTACATTGACATATTTTACCTTTTAAAATTATTAAAGCAAATTAAAAAAAGATTTTACTTTGATGATCAGTTTTATGAAATTAAAATCAACAGACTAAACTTTAAACTTCTTGAACAAATGTACATGATTTGATAATAAATCACACAAATAGAAAAATACAAAAACCACAACGATCATAAAAATGAAACAAAGCTATACATTGTATATGGCATCAATAACACTGAACCCTCAGCGACACAACAGGCGAAAAGAAACAGCCTGAAGAATGAAGGAAAAAATCCACAATAAGAAAATCACAGTCACTTAACTGACACCTTTAAGTGTTTCTTTTTAGTCGAATTAAAATAAATTAAATGAAGAAATTGAATCAATGTTGTGTGTTTATATCAAATATTTCAGTCTGAATTAGTTTTTTATATATTGTTTATTTTAGCTTTTCAACCATTTTGAATAACAACAAAGCTTCTCGAGATATGTAAAATGTAAAGAATTATTCGATTCTTTTGCAGTTGTTTTCTAAATAGTTACAGCTAATATAGAAAAATATTAAAATGTTAAAAGTTACTTTCTTCTTCTGTGTTTATTTTTGGTCACTGAAGTTTTTGGCTTTGCTGAGTTAATTTTTTTTTTTTTTTTTGACCATAAAATCCACTGCTTTAATGCTTTTATTCTACTGTTTGGCGGATTTATTTATATTTACAGTAAAATATAAAGAACGGTCGCATGAACTCACAATTTGCAAATGTTTATGTTGAAAGAGACAATTTAAACTGTCAACCCTCACGTGGAATTGTGTGTGTGTGTGTGTGTGTGTGTGTGTGTGTGTGTGTGTGTGTGTGTGTGTGTGTGTGTGTGTGTGTGTGTGTGTGTGTGTGTATTCACTTTCATTCATAGAGGCTTGGCGCCCCCTGCTGGCTGCATGTTCAAATGACCTCAAGAGAGATAGAGACACTAGAGCGCACACACACACACACACACACACACACACACACACACACACACACACACGCACGCACGCACACACACACAAAACACTCCCTGCTTCCTGGTCCCGGTCCTGCGGTCCAGGACCAGGTGATCTGGCCTTCCCGACACGGTGTGAGCTCAGAGCCAGTCACTCCGGTCCGGAGACCAGGTGGCCCCCTGGTGGAGACTCCGGGGCCTCCGCTGACGCCCGCTGCTCCCTCACACTCCGCTACTGTCTGGTTCTCAGCTGGACTTCAGATCTGGTCTCTGTGGTGTTTGTTGCTCAGTGAGGTGGTCCGAGATTTAACAGGGTGTGTCATATGTGTGTGTTGGAGTGTGTTATATCTGTGTGTTGGAGTGTGTTATATGTGTGTGTTGCAGTGTGTTAAATAACCTCAGAACCTTTGACCCCGGGTCTTCGTGATGCGTGGCCCAGTAGCCGGGACGTAGCGGTCCAGCGCGGTCTGTGGAAGGCCTGGCAGAGCCTTCAGGGTGAGTTTGGACCCAGACACAGTCCTTCCTTCTGCCGGGCTTTGAGTCGCTTCGTACCGATCTGCTGAATCCTCCTGAAGTGGTTGAACTGGCAGGAGAACCAGGAGCACACTACGGGCTGGAGACACGCATCCAGAGGTCCCTGTAGGGTCCAGTTCAGGTCCCGTTCAGGTCCCGTTCAGGTCCAGTGCAGGTCCAGTGCAGGTCCAGTGCAGGTCCAGTGCAGGTCCAGTTCAGGTCCAGTTCAGGTCCCGTTCAAGTCCCGTTCAGGTCCAGTGCAGGTCCAGTTCAGGTCCAGTTCAGGTCCAGTTCAGGTCCCGTTCAGGTCCAGTGCAGGTCCAGTGCAGGTCCAGTTCAGGTCCAGTTCAGGTCCAGTTCAGGTGTAATTCTGGACTCAGACGGTTGTTTTGTACTTATCGTCCACGTAGGAAACAGTCCTGGTTTTGATCAGTGAGTGTGTAACTGCATCCCTCCATCCCTCCATCCCTCCATTCCTCCATCCCTCCATCCCTCCATCCTAAACAGACGCTGAGCCTCCTCAGCTGCTCCTCTCCATGTGGATCAGTTGCAGCTCTACTCTCAGCTCCTCCCCCTGGTGATGTAGCTCCACCCCTGGTGATGTAGCTCCTCCCCCTGGTGATGTAGCTCCTCCCCTGGTGACGTAGCTCCTCCCCTGGTGATGTAGCTCCTCCCCTGGTGATGTAGCCCCTCCCCCTGGTGATGTAGCTCCTCCCCTGGTGATGTAGCTCCTCCCCCTGGTGATGTAGCTCCTCCCCTGGTGACGTAGCTCCTCCCCTGGTGATGTAGCTCCTCCCCTGGTGATGTAGCCCCTCCCCCTGGTGACGTAGTTCCTCCCCCTGGTGATGTGGCTCCTCCCCTGGTGATGTAGCTCCTCCCCCTGGTGACGTAGCTCCTCCCCTGGTGATGTAGCTCCTCCCCTGGTGATGTAGCCCCTCCCCCTGGTGACGTAGCTCCTCCCCCTGGTGATGTGGCTCCTCCCCTGGTGATGTAGCTCCTCCCCCTGGTGACGTAGCTCCTCCCCCTGGTGACGTAGCTCCTCCCCCTGGTGACGTAGCTCCTCCCCCTGGTGATGTAGCTCCTCCCCCTGGTGATGTAGCTCCTCCCCTGGTGACGTAGCTCCTCCCCTGGCGATGTAGCTCCTCCCCCTGGTGATGTAGCTCCTCCCCCTGGTGATGTAGCTCCTCCCCCTGGTGACGTAGCTCCTCCGCCTGGTGATGTAGCTCCTCCCCTGGTGATGTAGCTCCTCCCCTGGTGATGTAGCTCCTCCCCCTGGTGATGTAGCTCCTCCCCTGGTGACGTAGCTCCTCCCCCTGGTGACGTGGCTCCTCCCCTGGTGATGTAGCTCCTCCCCCTGGTGATGTAGCTCCTCCCCTGGTGATGTAGCTCCTCCCCCTGGTGATGTAGCTCCTCCCCTGGTGACGTAGCTCCTCCCCCTGGTGACGTAGCTCCTCCCCCTGGTGATGTAGCTCCTCCCCTGGTGATGTAGCTCCTCCCCCTGGTGACGTAGCTCCTCCCCTGGTGATGTAGCTCCTCCCCCTGGTGACGTAGCTCCTCCCCTGGTGATGTAGCTCCTCCCCCTGGTGATGTAGCTCCTCCGCCTGGTGACGTAGCTCCTCCCCCTGGTGATGTAGCTCCTCCCCTGGTGATGTAGCTCCTCCCCTGGTGATGTAGCTCCTCCCCCTGGTGATGTAGCTCCTCCCCTGGTGATGTAGCTCCTCCCCCTGGTGACGTAGCTCCTCCCCTGGTGATGTAGCTCCTCCCCCTGGTGATGTAGCTCCTCCCCCTGGTGATGTAGCTCCTCCCCTGGTGACGTAGCTCCTCCCCCTGGTGACGTAGCTCCTCCCCCTGGTGATGTAGCTCCTCCCCTGGTGATGTAGCTCCTCCCCCTGGTGACGTAGCTCCTCCGCCTGGTGACGTAGCTCCTCCCCCTGGTGATGTAGCTCCTCCCCTGGTGATGTAGCTCCTCCCCCTGGTGATGTAGCTCCTCCCCTGGTGATGTAGCTCCTCCCTGGTGATGTAGCTCCTCCCCCTGTCTCTAAGGGAGCCCCGCCCCCTACAGAGGAAGCTCATTTCAGCTTCTTGTTTCCAGATCTTGTCCTTCTTCACCACAACAGACCGATACAACCACCGCATCACTGCAGCCGCTGCACCCATCCGCCTGACAGTCTCTCTCCATCCTTCCTCCATAGGTACCTCCGTCAGGTCCAGGACTCCATCAAAGCTGCTGCTCGTCAGCTTTGTGACCATTTATATAACAACGGCCTGTTAGAGTCTTTTCAATCAGGTTTCAGAGCTCATCACAGTACAGAGACAGCTCTGGTAAAAGCCACTAATGATCTTCTCACAGCCTCAGATAGAGGACTGGTCTCTGTTCTGGTCTCTGTTCTGGTCTCTGTTCTGGTCTCTGTTCTGATCTCTGTTCTGGTCTCTGTTCTGGTCCTGTTGGATCTCAGTGCTGCATTCCACACTGTTGATCATGATATTCTACTGCAGAGACTAGAATATACTGTTGGGATTAAAGGTTCAGCTTTAAACTGGTTTCAGTCATATTTAACAGACAGGTTCCACTTTGTTCATGTTAATGACGATTCTTCAGCCCGGATCAAAGTTAAATATGGAGTCCCACAGGGTTCTGTTTTAGGACCTATACTCTTCACATTCTCCGTGCTTCCTGTAGGAACATCATCAGGAAACACTCCATTAACTTCCACTGTTATGCAGATGATCCACAGATCTACCTGTCCCTGAAACCAGATGACACCGATCAACTTGTCAAACTAGAAGCCTGTCTTAACGACATAAAAAAAACTGGATGAGTCATAGTTTTCTCCTCCTAAATTCAGATAAAACAGAAGTTATTTTATTCGGCCCAAAACACCTGAGAGAAAAATGAAGTAAACAAATCCTGACCCTCGATGTTGCTTTAACCCCCAGTAACACTGTGAGGACCCTGGGAGTGACCTTTGACCGGGACTGATCCTTCAACTCCACAGTAAACAGGTCTGCACCTCCTTCTTCCACCCGTTCAGCCAGAAACCTGGGGGTCGTGATTGATGACCAGCTGACCTTTAAGGTTCACGTGGCCTCGGTTTCTCCATCTTGTCGTTATGTCCTCTACAACATCAGGAAGATCAGACCCTTCCTGACCCAACAGGCCACACAGCTTCCGGTCCAGGCTCTGGTGATGTCTCTCCTCTGTCTCCCTGCAGGTCCGGTCAAACCTCTACAGATGGTCCAGAATGCAGCAGCAGGTCTGGTCTTCACCCAGCCCAGAGGAGCTCCTGTCCTCCCCTGTTCATCTCCCCTCACTGGCTTCCAGTTGAAGCCAGAATCAAATTCAAAACTCTCTTCCTGGCTTACAAACGGCTCCAGCCTACCTGGACTCCCCGATCCAGGTCTGCTCTCTACCTGGTGCTTCCAGCCCAGCTCGGCTCTAAACGCCCAGCCAGACTCTTCTACTCTGTTGTTCCCAAATGGAGGAACAAACAACCCGTTCTACTTTTAAGAGACAGCTGAAGGCTCGTTTGTTCAGAGAACACCTAGGCGCTTAATCCGTCTCCACCTTTAGGGGTAGAATAAGTCAGGTGGTCCAAAACCCAGCACTTACTTAACACTGACTAAGTTGAAAAAAAAAACAAAAAACAAAACAAACAAACAAACAAACAAACAAAAAAAGGGGGTTGGCTGGCATTTCTTCTGCAACTTGACAGCAACCGGCAACTCCTTTGACCAATCACACCTGAAGCATTTCTTGCACTCACTAAAGGTTTTGCTGATGTCTGAAGTCTTGCTTGTGTTGTACGTCGCTTTGGACCAAAGCCTCTGCTAAATGAAGTTGTAGAATTGTAGAAAAAAGGAACTAGCAAGTCAGATACTGATACTGAAATAGGCAAACAGGTAACCACATCAGTAACTCGTTACAGAAGAGAGTAACTGAATGTGTGAATAACAAAAAAAAGGTGAGATGAAGATGTGAATAATTAGAATGAAGTTTGTAACAACGTACTGAAAAGGGTGAGTGAAATATTTAAATTAGTGACTATGAATGAATGAATGAATGAATGAATGAATTTATTTATTTTCGAACATGTATAAAGTGAAAGAAAAAAAGATAAAAAGGAAAGTTAATGCAAATCAAAGAAAAAAGAAAAAAACAAAAAAAAAACCAAACAAAAACAACAACATAACAGCACAGTTCAAAAAAAGGAGTAGGGAGAAGTAAAAACTTTTTAGAGATTCCTACCCCTTTTTAACTATTAACAAGTTTTAAAATCATACATCATAGGACATCACATAATATATGTATACATATACCGTGCAGATATCCCTATAAATACATAATATATACCCACACATACCATATAGTTATCCCCATAAATATATACTATATAACAGAATAATTATAATATAACTACAGTATAACAGCAATATAGTTAAGTAATAAAACTAGAATGTGTCACTCAGAGAGCGCAGACCTCCGCCACAGCTAAAATCAGTCACCAACAACAATAAGAACACCATATATACTAAAACCCCTAGAACACATGGCGGCTGAGCTGTGGGGCTACAAGCAAACCCACACCAGCCCGCCGCCTCTCACTGCGGGCAACGCCAGAGAAGTGGAGAGTCCAGCCCTTCTCGAGAGGTTGGGTTCCAGAGCCCAGGCTATGTGTGGAGGTGAGCCCGACTATATCTAGCCGGTACCTCTCAACCTCCCTCACAAGCTCGGGCTCCTTCCCCGCCAACGAGGTGACATTCCATGTCCCTAGAGCCAGTCTCTGTGTCCGGGGATCGGGTCGCCGGGCACCCTGCCGTCGGCTGCCACCCAATCCACACTGCACCCGGCCCCTACGGTTCCCTCGGTGGGTGGTGAGCCCACCGGAGGTCAGGCCCACGTCGTCCCTTCGGGCTGAGCCCGGCCGGGCCCCGTGGGCAAAGACCCGGCCACCAGGCGCTCGCTTACGAGCCCCAACCCCAGGCCTGGCTCCAGGGTGGGGCCCCGGCTGCGCCATACCGGGCGACGTAACGACCTTTGTTCTTTTTCTTCTCATAGGGGGTTTTGAACTGCTCTCAGTCTGGCCCGTCACCCAGGACCTGTTTGCCATGGGAGACCCTACTAGGGGGCATAAAGCCCCCCGGCAACATAGCTCCTGGGATCATGCGGGCTCTCAAACTCCCCCACCACGTTAAGGTGGCAGTTCAACGCCCACGTGGGCAGCGACAGTGAGACCTGGAAGGGGGTGATTGGATCGCACGGCCTCCCCGATCTGAACCCGAGTGGTGTTCTGTTATTGGACTTCTGTGCTAGTCACAGTTTGTCCATAACGAACACCATGTTCGAGCACAGGGGTGTCCATAAGTGCACTTGGCACCAGGACACCCTAGGTTGGAGGTCGATGATCGACTTTGTTGTCGTGTCATCTGACCTCCGGCCGCGTGTTTTGGACACTCGGGTGAAGAGAGGGGCAGAGCTGTCGACCAATCACCACCTGGTGGTGAGTTGGATTCGCTGGCGGAGGAGGAAACCGGACAGACTTGGCAGACCCAAACGTGTTGTGAGGGTCTGCTGGGAACGTCTGGCGGAACCCTCTGTCAGCATGGCTTTCAACTCCCACCTCCGGGAGAGCTTCTCTCATGTCCCGAGGGAGGCTGGGGACATTGAGTC
This sequence comes from Salarias fasciatus, assembly GCF_902148845.1. NCBI lineage: Eukaryota > Metazoa > Chordata > Actinopteri > Blenniiformes > Blenniidae > Salarias > Salarias fasciatus. The sequence continues at coordinate 38,861,234 of NC_043745.1, read as the reverse complement.
CGAGTGGACCATGTTCTCCATCTCCATTGTCGAAGCAGCTGCTCGGAGCTGTGGTCGTAAGGTCTCCGGTGCCTGTCGTGGCGGCAACCCCCGAACCCGGTGGTGGACACCGGAAGTAAGGGCTGCCGTCAAGCTGAAGAAGGAGTCCTATCGAGCCTTGCTGGCTCATGGGACTCCCGAAGCAGCTGACGGGTACCGGCAGGCCAAGCGAACTGCAGCCCGAGCAGTTGTGGAGGCAAAAACTCGGGTCTGGGAGGAGTTCGGGGAGGCCATGGAGGAGGACTATCGGTCGGCCTCGAAGAAATTCTGGCAAACCGTCCGGCGCCTCAGGAGGGGAAAGCAGGTCTCCGCCAACACTGTTTACAGTGGAGGTGGGGAGCTGCTGACCTCAACTGGGGATATTGTTGGACGGTGGAAGGAATACTTCGAGGACCTCCTCAATCCCGTCGCCACGTCTTCCGTGGAGGAAGCAGAGGCTGAGGTCTCAGAGGTGGACTCGTCCATCACCCAAGCTGAAGTCACTGAGGTGGTTGGCAAGCTCCTCGGTGGCAAGGCACCGGGGGTGGACGAGATTCGGCCTGAGTACCTTAAGTCTCTGGATGTGCAGGGACTGTCTTGGTTGACACGTCTCTGCAACATCGCGTGGCTGTCGGGGACGGTGCCTCTGGATTGGCAGACCGGGGTGGTGGTCCCCCTGTTTAAAAAGGGGGACCGGAGGGTGTGCTCCAACTATAGGGGGATTACACTCCTCAGCCTCCCCGGGAAAGTCTATTCCAGGGTACTGGAGAGGAGGATCCGACCGATAGTCAAACCTCGGATCCAGGAGGAACAATGCGGTTTTCGTCCTGGCCGTGGAACAGTGGACCAGCTCTATACCCTCCATAGGGTGCTCGAGGGTTCGTGGGAGTTTGCCCAACCAGTCCACATGTGTTTTGTGGATTTGGAGAAGGCATTCGACCGTGTCCCTCGTGGTGTCTTGTGGGGGGTGCTCCGGGAATACGGAGTCCGGGGCCCCTTGTTAAGGGCCGTCCGGTCTTTGTATGACCGGAGTAGGAGTCTGGTCCGCATTGCCGGCAGTAAGTCGGACCTGTTCCCGGTGCATGTTGGACTCCGGCAGGGCTGCCCTTTGTCACCGGTTCTGTTCATAATCTTCATGGACAGAATTTCTAGGTGCAGCCAGGGGCCGGAGGGGTTCCGGTTCGGGAACCACAGGATTTCATCTCTGCTTTTTGCAGATGATGTTGTCCTGTTGGCTTCATCGAACCCGGACCTACAGCATGCACTGGGGCGGTTCGCAGCCGAGTGTGAAGCGGCAGGGATGAGGATTAGCACCTCCAAATCCGAGGCCATGGTCCTCGACCGGAGGAAGGTGGCTTGCCCCCTCCAGGTTGGTGGAGAGACCCTAGCCCAAGTGGAGGAGTTCAAGTATCTTGGGGTCTTGTTCACGAGTGGGGGACGGATGGAGCGTGAGATTGACAGGCGGATCGGTGCAGCGGCTGCAGTGATGCGGTCGTTGTATCGGTCCGTCGTGGTGAAGAAGGAGCTGAGCCGAAAGGCGAAGCTCTCGATTTACCGGTCAATCTACGTTCCCACCCTCACCTATGGTCATGAGCTTTGGGTCATGACCGAAAGGACAAGATCCCGGATACAAGCGGCCGAAATGAGCTTCCTCCGTAGGGTGGCTGGGCGCTCCCTTAGAGATAGGGTGAGGAGCTCAGTCACCAGGGAGGAGCTCGGAGTAGAGCCGCTACTCCTCCACATCGAGAGGAACCAGCTGAGGTGGCTCGGACATCTGTTTAGGATGCCTCCTGGACGCCTCCCTAGGGAGGTGTTCCAGGCATGTCCCACTGGGAGGAGACCCCGGGGAAGACCCAGGACACGCTGGAGAGACTATGTCTCTCGGCTGGCCTGGGAACGCCTCGGGATCCTCCCAGAGGAGCTGGAGGAAGTGTCTGGGGACAGGGAAGTCTGGGCATCCCTGCTGAGACTGCTGCCCCCGCGACCCGGCCCCGGATAAGCGGTAGAAAATGGATGGATGGATGGATGGATATATACTAAAAAACATTTTATTTCTCCCCAACACAAACAATGTCTGGGAGAAAGCTGTTTGCTGCATGTTCATATCTCAGTGTGTTTCCTCACAGTGACTGACACTCCGGAATCCTCCTGTTTTTGTCTGTTCTGGATCCTGGTATCTGGAATACTTCCTGATCTGGATCAGCAGCTGATATCTCTTAGAGTCATTGAAGAACTTACACTGTAATTTTTTGCGAAGCCCCCTTGTCATTTATTGTAGAGTTAAGCCCAACTATGTCAAAGACTCCCTATCTCTCAATGATAAAGAATCCCTTAAAAAATTCCTGGATCCAGACGGTGATCCGGATCATCACCAAAATGTAATGGATTCTAAGTTAGCCCAAGACCCGCCTTTCCACAAAGTTTCATTGCAATCCGTCCATAACTTTTTCCGTAATGTTGCTAACAGACCAACCAACCAACAAACCGACGTGATCACATAACCTCCTTGGCGGAGGTAATAATGAAACGAGTATTTAAGTCAACGTGCATATCACAGTGTTCAACAGAGTAACTAAGTAACTGAGGAACTAAATATGTAATTGTGTAACTGGATCATTTATAAGTTAATACATAAATAATTCAAGTAAGGAGATGAGAAAGTACTTCAGTGAATAAGTAACTTTGTGAACACTGAACTTTTTAAAAAAGTCTATCAAAAACAATGCCATTGTTATTGCTGTTGATATTATTATCATTATTATTATTGATTAATTCATTGAAATTTTACAGAACCTAAATACACCTGACCTTCATCAAGAGTTTTCATTCTATTCTATTCTATTCTATTCTATTCTATTGCTTCTAATCCCTGCTGATATTGTTTGTTCCGATTATGTCTGGAGCCCCTGAACGCCCCGCCTTCACGCGGCGCTCTGTGCGTCCCAGTCACGTGACGTGGCCTCAGCGCGCCTGCGCAGAGACAGAGAAGATGGCGGAGAGTGCGGAACTGAAGGTAAGGCGCAGCCCGGATCGGGATCGATGTTCTCGGTGTTGGAGCGTCTGATGGCGGCGCGGCGCACCTGTTGGCGGCCGGAAGCCTCGCGGAGGCCGAGAGCGGCTGGGATCCGGGCTTCCGGGCCGCGGCGCGGCCGGAACTCTGCGGAGCGTGTTTGTGTTGATGTTGCGAGGCGCTGGTTTGTGAGCGGACCGTTTTCTCCAGCACACCCAGTCCCGGTGTCCCGGTGTCCCGGTCCAGCGCCGGGGACCGGCGGCTGTCCCCAGGGACGCCGAGCCCCGGGTGAGTCCCGGGTGAGACCCAGGTGAGCCCCGGGTGAGCCCCGGGTGCGTGCCGCTGCTTTGGGGCTGTTTGAGGCTGCAGACTGAGGATGACAGCCATCCGCGTGCTGCCTGCAGCCGCGTCCCGTTTGAAAACACGCGCACGAGTCGCTCGTGTTGTCAGACTGCAGGTTTACCTGGTTCACCCGGTCCACCTGGACCCGGGGGGCCAGCTGCAGGCGGATCGGCGCCGCTGCCGGGACTCCCGCGAACCTGTTGATGCCGCACCGTGAACCGTTATACGGCGTCGCATCGGAGATGTCCGGAGCTCGGTGTGGAGCCGGAGTCTCCCGGGTCGCGGGTTCGAATCCCGCAGGAGACATTTTCCCCCAAACATAATTCAGTGCGCCTGCCTCAGCTTTAAGGTGTTGACTGAGAATACGTCGACAGTTGTAGTTTTATCTTTCCCGAATGAGCAGAGTTACATTTAGCTCCTTCAATATAATCTAACGTTTAGCTGTCAGAGTAAATGAGCCTCAGGTAATGGCTCTGTTGTGCTGTGGGTGGCAGTAGAGAGTCCAGCTCGTGATGATGCTCTCGCTTTCGTCAGTTTGTTTTGAAGTGTGTTAACGTGACTCCATCCAGGGGTCTACACCGGTTTTTACCAACCTTTTTGTTTCAGCGCCCCTCATGTATTCATTAATCCGCACAGAGGACTAACGGTGTGTTTTACACTGTTAGTCACACTCACAAACCAACTGGCCAACTTCTTGATAAACTCATCAGCCATCAAAGACCGGGCTGGAGGCGGTCAGCCGTCGCCGTGGAAACCGGCTGTGGTGACAGTTCACCTGACGACCGATGGACGCATCCATCCGAGACTTTGAACCTTTCTGACGGCGTCTGGACCCTGTGGGTCAGGTGGATGATTGACGCACTGTTTCCATGGCGACCGGCCTGCTGGTCGCTTGATGAGCCCAGTCACCCGGACAACCATCAACAAATTCATATGGCAATGATCCAGAGTAGGAAAAACAGTGCTGGTTTTTTAAAGTGTGTCAAACACACACACACACACACACACACACACACACACACACACACACACACACACATATGCCTCCAGCAGGCGGAGGATCAGTCAACAGCTGCGTTTTCAGGTGAAAACCAGAAACTGTGGTTCAGTTTATGCAGCTGTTTTAAAAACAGCTTCTGAGTGGGAACTTTTCAAAAGGCTCGGACTCCGTCGTCATGGAAACCGGCGAAAACGACGCTGTCTGGAAACGGTTGTCTTTGACAGGATTCTCATGTGGGAGTGTTTCAGTGCAGCTTTATTCTCAGGTAATGGGACGGGGGTCTCGGCCGGACGGGGGTCTCGGCTGGACGGGGGTCTTGGCCGGATGAGGGTCTCGGCTGGACAGGGGTCTCGGCTGGACGGAGGTCTTGGCCGGATGAGGGTCTCGGCTGGACAGGGGTCTCGGCTGGACGGGGGTCTCAGCTGGACGGGGGTCTTGGCCGGATGAGGGTCTCGGCTGGACGGGGTCTCGGCTGGATGGGGGTCTCGGCCGGATGAGGGTCTCGCTGGACGCTGCTCCGGCGCTGGATCCTCAGTGATGAGCAGAAAGTGGGGTTTTGGCGCTCTGCTGTTGGCTGTGCTGTTATTGATCAGAGTCCGGGGCTATTTTTAGCCTGGTGCTGCTGGGATCCATGGATCTATACCTGCTCCTCTGTGAGGAGGCCTGAGGAGGCCTGAGGAGTCCACATGCTCCTCCTTCAGCTCCTCACTCAGCCGCCCAGTCTCAGCATGCTCCTCCTCCACCACCTCTTCATCGATGTTTACTTTAAGGGTAGTTCGGAGAGCAGGAGCAGGAGAACCTGCAGAACCAGGCTCAGAGCAGGAGACCCTGCAGAACCAGGCTCAGAGCAGGAGAACCCTGCAGAACCAGGCTCAGAGCAGGAGACCCTGCAGAACCAGGCCCAGGGCAGGAGACCCTGCAGAACCAGGCCCAGGGCAGGAGACCCTGCAGAACCAGGCCCAGGGCAGGAGACCCTGCAGAACCAGGCCCAGAGGTGGAGAACCTGCAGAACCAGGCCCAGAGGTGGAGGCCTCCTGCTGTTCCGGCTGTGTTGGTTTGGATTTCCTGCAGGACCATCAGCAGACTGAGGGACTGATCGGACCCTCCTGCTTCCTGCAGATGTTTAGTGAACGTTTTGGTGAAAAAAATGACATTTCATGTTTCATGTTTGGCAGGAAACTGTGGATTCGGGCAGGAATTGCAGTTTGAGTCAAAGTTTCTGTTTTCAAGCCACATTTTCCCTTCATGTCACAGAAATACCTGCAGACCTTATTTCTTTCCTTTTATAAATTTGACTTCTCAACATGAAGTTAAACAAAAGGAAATCAAAAACAATTAATTTGTAAAACATAAATGTAACTGCATGTCTGCAAAAACACAAAGTGCAAATTCCCTTAACAGTCAGACAGACGCTGTGACGAGACTTTACACTGATCTCACCGTTGATCTCTGATTCAGGGCCTTTCTTTATCTCTCCCACCTCTTTATTGCCCCAGGGGCAGAAAAACTGCCTCTGGTGCCACATTACGATGCAACGCCGTTAAGTCAGAAGTCGCAGAGTAATTGCAGAATTAAAAACAAATGTTTGTGTTGCCTCTGTTTCCTCTGGGTCCAGTTAGTTTCCTGTAGTTCCAGTTAGTTGCCTCTGGGTCCCTCCAGGGTCCTCTGGGTGAGTATGGGTCCCCTGGGTGGCTCCAGATGCCCCTCGCTCTGCCCCCGTCATCTCCTTCTCTTCAGTTTGACCTCCACAGGAGCTGTCATGAGGTTTTCATCCACATCATCTCATCTCATCTCACTAGTTCCTACAACCTGCTGCTTCACCAGACTCATATTTTCACATAAATCATCTCTTGATTTTATATTACGAGTTACAGTTTTGCATAAACGGCCCTATCACAGCGCCTCCTCTGTCCTCGTGACGCGGTCACGTGACAGTCTGGACCAATCACATTACATCTGGTTTACAATGTTCAATACGGAGACGTCCTGCTGGACTCGCTGGAGTCTTCAGAAGGGGATTTCGGAACGCTATGGATGACGTCATGAAAGGTCTATCTAGTGCATTTAGAGACCGCGGCCCCCCTGCTGCTGCTGTGCTGCAGCAACAGTCGTCCTGGTGTGCATTGTTCTCCGTGTTCTCCATTGTTACTGTTCAGAGTGTGTTGTTCTCTGCAGTGTGTGTGTGTGTGTGTGTGTGTGTGTGTGTGTGTGTGTGTGTGTGTGTGTGGGTGTAGTTTCATCACAGACTGAACGCACATGGTTGTCAAAACGTTGCCATGTAACGATGCGCTGTCATTTGAGACGCTGTGGTGTAAACAGGGCCTGAAAGTGGTTTTGGTCTCGGTGGAGTTCTCTGCTCTCAATACGACCAGTCGTCTCTCTGGTTTTGGACCCGGTTGGAGCCAGGCAGACCGTCTGTTCGTCACCCGGGTCAGCGTTCGTCCGTCGGACCGTCCGGACAGGCAGCGCATGACTGTCGATCCTCCCGGTGGACTCACGAGTCAGAGCGAGGCGGTTCTTCTGTGTGGTACTGGTGACATGATTAAAAGACGGTCCCAGCCGGGTTGTGGGTGCAGAACCGCGTGGTTCTGGGAACGGCCTCAGAGCGTCTGGTCAAGACCGGACCTCACCAGTGGATATCAGACCTGATCCAGTGACAGAAGCCCCCCCCCCCCCCCCATGCGTCCTGTTGCATTCTGTTTCCCGATGAGCCTTGGCTTCTTTGACCTGCCTCCTCTCTTGTGCTGCTGCTGCAGCCTGGCAGTACCGGTGAGCGTGTGCGCGGCGGCGGCGGCGGTGGCAGCTGATGGGTGGAGACGGTGTGTTTGTAGAGCCTGTGGCGAGGTTAATCCCTGATGATACAGGCCCTCGCCTGCTGCCGCTCTCCCTCCCAGCACCTGCCCATTCCTCCGATCGGCGCTGTCATTATTGCCACACTTAATTTCCAGTTTGGAGAGATGCTCTTCGCCTCAGGCTGCCCGGGTCCACACCGACCAGCCATAACATTATGACCGCCTGCTCAGCAGCCTGTAGGGCGCCCGCCCGTCACTACCCCATCCAGACACTGACTCCTCTGCTCCTGTAAAGGCCCGTTCACACCATCAAATGATTTCTGCGTTTTTGCATCCAAATATAATTAAAAAACAAAAGGGAACGAGCGTTCACCGGCAGTGAAAATCGTTTTCGCTGTGAGAATTACGTTTTTGCGGCACGTCGGGGCGTTCTGGCGTCGGCAGCGCGTTTTTGACGCTGAAGTTGGGAAATCTGAACTTTTAACACGGCGTTTTTGCGGCAAACCAATCAGAGAGCGTCTCTATGGTGGCGTCATCGAACTGGGCACATGGGTCACCCAGCCGAAAGGACCGCTGAAAGCGACACTCATCCTGGCGCAGCTCCTGGAGCGAACGGTGAAACTCACCAAACTCCGACCGCGTCTGGATAATATCGTGCTCCCAGGCGGCGTACTGTCCGCCGACGGCGTCGCCGTCTGGCTTTATTAAGCAAATAAAGCCAAGCCACTCGCTCGACAGGGTCAGCCATGATGCTAAGCTAACACAGGAAATAAGGCCGGAAGCCCCGCCTTCCCACCACAGACTCACCGCGTCAACACGTGTGCTCAGGGGCCGGCGTTGTTCAGCGTCGGACCTCAAAATTGACCTGCCTTCAACTTATCGCGTTTTTGCGCCAAAAAACGCAAAAACGCGTTCGGCGCACAGATTCACCTGTGAGACCAGGAGAATCTGGACCAGGACCCATGACACTCTGGAGAAAAACACTGAGCAGCGTTTCCGCCAACTACTTGGAGATGGAGCCTCAGAAAGTTGGGTTTTTCTCCCGTTTCCATGGAAACAGAGTCAAAAGTCCTACTTCGTTAGTCCTTTTTCAAAAATTTGCGTTTTCACTGACCTGGACCGCTGCTGTCATGTCAACAGACCCTCAAAGTCAACAAAAGTTTAGTACTTTTACTTGAAGACGTTGTCATGTAAAGGAAGCCTAAATCCTGCAGACAGTCTGTTCTTCCAGCAGTGCTCTTTCTCTTGGCCCAAATTTACACCAGCTGTGTCTTCTGCTTGTTTAATGGACTCTGTGGTTCAGATTGGATCCGGTTGTGCGTTCCGCTGCTGACTGACGGCAGCGGAGATCCAGAGGTTGCCGGGTGGAGCGTGGACGTGTGGAACCCGATGCAGATGTGCAGCTCAGCTTGACGCCGGAGGTGTTGACAGCTGGACGGAGCTGCAGAGGCTTCACCGGCCTCTGTCTTCTCTGTCTCCCGTCCCAGCATGCCGTCGGGCTTAGCTGACCAAACGTTTGTCACTTCGGGGAGCTCGGCGCATGTTCTGCGTGTTCGGCCCGGTCGCGCCGACATTTCCAGCTCCCGCCGCCGCCGGGTTCTCTCGCCCCGCGGGAGCGCCTGCCTCTCTGCAAGCCATCGACTTTTCCGTGCGGCTCGGGCGAGATGGAGCTTTTCTTAACTCCTGCGGTGATTTTGTTTCCCGGCCCTGTTGCCGTGGAAACGTGTCACACTGGAGACGGACTCGGGCAGGCAGCAGTTCGGAGCTCGATTGTGTTTCCAGCTGGAAGAGCGAGGCTGGCGCTCTCATTGGCCGCCCTCCTGGCAGCACTTTCTGGGCTTCTTTTTTGAATATTGTACGAGGAGCGAGGTTTCAGTGTGAATCAGGAGGAGGGAATAAGTAATTAAAGAGGGAGACAGAATGACTATGAGGCACACTTTACTCATTTTATCACTGCATCTGTATGTCTTATGAGCGGTGCTCCTGTTCTGTTGTTCTCTTGTCTTTCTGCTTTGTGCTCCTTTGTGATTTCCTTTGTTATGTTGGTGTATAGTATATTTTTACACATATCGGTGATATTTCATGGAACTGAATCTGCGCTTGGGATCTGACTTTTTGAATTTCAGTCCTATTTGTGTGAAAATACGATCGCCCGTTCCCCGTTAATCCTGACTTTGAGTGGCATGCAGATCGTTCAGCAATTGATTCATCTGATGGCGAACCTCAAACAGAACGAGCAGCTCAGTAGATACTTGACATTTATCTGTAAATCTGAGTTTTTATCCCATTTTTGTTTGAAGTAATTTGACCTTGGAATCACTAGCAACACACAAACCTTTCTACCGACCCAACCCCGAAACTCCGACCTGCTTCCAAAGTGTGGGAACATTTCACTGAAAATAATCCAGTGAACCTTGTTAAATGCAAACTGTGAAGCTCCGCTCTCAGTCCATGGCAGCTCTGAGGCAAAGCACGAACACCTTCGGCGCCGACGCCGTGGAGCTGCTGGATCCTCACCGATCACAAAGACTGCCCAAACTCACCCACCTGCCTCCTGGCATACCTGCCTTTCCAAATACAGCCCCATTCGCTCATTGCCTACCTCCTTACCTCACTACCAATCTGCCTGCCTCCCTACCTTCTAACCTCCCTCCCTCGTACCCGTACTTCCTGACTTCCCTACCTCCCTCTCTTCCTACCTCCCTACTCCCTACGTCCTTCCCTCTCTCTCTACCTCCTTACTTTCCTAACCTCCCTCCCTACCCCCTACTTCCTCCCTCCCTACCCCTCCTACCTCCTTACCTTCTTACCTTCTAACCTCCCTCCCTCCCTACCCTCTATGTCCTTACCTCCTCTAACCTCCTCCCTCCTTCCCCACCTGCCTCCCTCCCTCCCTTCTACATTTTCATCATCAGACGCTTTTGTCCAAAGCGACGTACAACACAAGCAAGAATTCCGACATCAGGAAAAACCTTTAGTAAGTGCAAAAAGTGCTTCAAGTGCGATTGGTGAAAGGTGTTAGCTTCCTACCTTCTAACCTCCCTCCCTCCCTTCCCATCCACCCACTTCCTCCCCCACCTGCCGACTCCGCTCCCCGTCCCTCCATCCTGCTGCAGTCTGCTGGAGTCTGTTTGTTCGGTTCTGGAGTTAATAAATCTCTCCTCCTGCAGCTCTGTGCTGTTTGTGTGCAGAGTTTGTTTCTCTGTCACTTCAGTCATTTGTGACTCATAACTCGCTCACAAGTCGCTGTGGTGTGGCGCAGGTTTTAGTTCTGAACCAGATCGGAGCGGGCTGCAGCTCTCCTGCCAGTCCTGACTTTCCCTCGGTTAACATATCGCCTCTAACCGAAAATAACCCCAAAACAAACCATTTTGGACGCCTTTTTACTTACATTTTAAGCAAATAAGGAGGACTTTATTTTTTCCTCCCTTCAGTGAATTCCTCATGTTTAGCTGCTTGGCCCGTGAAACGTTTGGGAGCGTCTTCATTATGTTCATCTGCTTTACGATGGCCTTCTGTGAGAGATGTAGGAACATTTGAGACATTTGAAATCCCTGATTGTTGTGTGGATGTTTGTGTTCCATGTCTGCGTGTGAAAGCTTCCTTAATCGATCAAAACTGTGAGACAATTTGAAATGATAAAAAAAGCTTTGATGGAAACGTTTTGATTATAGTCGATATTGGTTGAGAAAATAACAGTAAATAGTGTTGAACAACAGCAAAAATGTTGTGTGTACGTTAGGGCTGGGCGATATAGCCAAAAAATTAAATCTCAATTTTTTTCTGCTTGAAATCCGATTAACGATTTTCTTCTTTTTTTTTTTTTGTGTAAAAAACAAACATTTTTTAAAAAATAGGGTCTTTTATTGAATGCCAAAATGTCAGCATTTCACTGTATATTTATCCCTGAGGTCATTTTAACAAGAACACTTGCTTTGAAATAAATAGATAAAAGGAAAACTGGAGAAAAAATAAAAGTTTATAAAAAATCTCACATAGATCAAATTTAAATGGGTTCAAATCCCACACAGATTTAAGTTAAGCTCCGACAAAACACACTATTTGAGTTTCATTTTCATTTTCATCATATTTGTGGTCTTTATTTCATTCTTTGCCTTATATCAGCCTTTCCTTTTTTTATGTTTCTGATCATTCGGCTGAGTTCGTCATGGCAGAAGATGAGGAAGATGAGGTGTTTAATCCCGGGAAGGACCGTTCATTCCCTGTCCCCGGCTGGGGGCTCTTCTCTAACTCTTCTCATCTTTAAGAGAGTATTGACTGTAGTGTGTGCTACAGCGCCAGTCCTCCTGGTGTGGAGACTGTGTGTATTACACACTCCCAGTGAAATGGCGGAGGGGCGGAAAACATGAAACTCTATGTTGTGATTTAATTTTTTCTCACATCGATTGAAAAATTTAAATCGAATTAATTCGATATATCGCCCAGCTCTAGTGTACGTTGATAGTCACACACTCCCAGTCAGTCCTCCAGAGCCTGTTGACACGTCTCAGACGGAGATGCATCATTTAGTTTTGACACAACAACCTTTTACATTGAGGACGGTTTCCACCGGAAGGACAGGAATACTGAACTACAGACCCGTATGGTTCAGTGACTCGTCGATGGGACCAATCACAGCCCTGGTGGTCTCCGTACTTCCTGTTGGATGAGTTTTTAGACATATCAGGATGCAGAACAGCGCTTGACCTGAATATCCAATATGGTTGTTGTTGTGGTGTCTGGATAATAATTTGAAATGTTATTTTTGGATCAGAAGGTAAATTTGTCATTTCAAAATTTGTATTCAGTTTGTGTTTGAGTTTATTTGAATATTCATTACTACGTTGATAAATATCTACGTAATATTAATATAAATCATTTCTAAGTCAGCCTCTTGGCATGGTTAATTTTTAAATGTCATTCCTTGCTTTTTGTGTATCAGCGAAAATAAGCTTTCGAAGTGTGATTTGTGTCTTTCTTTGAAACGTGTCACGTTCGGCACCGCGTTGCTTCGCTGACTCACCGTGTTTGACTCCCAGCAGCTGTTTGTTCTGACGGGACTGTTTCTGATTCTGTGTGAACGACTTCGACACTCTGAGAGGTTTTTAGCGTCAACGCCGTGTTTAGGGGTTATTAATGAGTTCATATCACGACGGTCATCAATTCCAGCACTGTGGAAATCGCAGGATCTCAGGATTTTGATGGAATAATTCTCTTTGCATCTTTCCTTTCTTCTATAAATTCATTATTTATTCTATTTTGTGTTTTTATTTGTTTGTTGTTGTTTTTTAACCATAAGAAGTAAACCACTGCCAGGCAGTCGCAGGTCTTCCCTGAAGGGTGTGAGGCGCTGAGTTAATTTCTCAGCCGTCCTGACTCGGTTAGTTTAGCGGGGAAGATTCTGTTTGACATGATTTATTCCAGAGCAGCTAGCAGGAAAACCAGTGTGCTGAAGATTTGGAGACGTGGTTGCTAGGCAACGCGTTTGCACTCATGTGACCTGACTTGGCTCTGACAGACTCCTTCCTGTTGAAAAGTCTGCTTCTGTCTGCTGGGAGGGAATTTTACCCCGTTTGGACAATCAAACAATAGACGCACCCCTTTGAAATTTCAACTGAAACTCTGCAGGTCAGCAACCACTCCTGGATTTTCAGTCGCTAATTCTGCCTTAATTTCCCACATGAGGCCATAAATACACGTCTTCATGTGTGATTTTTCACTGCTGAAGTGAAAAGTGTTGCAGAGCAGAAAGTGAAGCGTGACGCTTCGTTCAGGGCAGACCGGCGGCCATCAAAGCTGCCTCCGTTCTCTGAGTGATGCTCAGGACGAGTCCTGAAGAGCAGCCCGACATCAGAGACGGCGCCGGCGCAGACTCCGCCGGCCTCCTGCCACCGCCTCTGATATTCCCCTTCATCTCGCCGTCTGCCGACCTCCGCCGGCTCCTCGGGATTAAAGGGGCGAGGGCGACTCCGCCGCGTCTTTCAGCTCCGCTTCATTTTCTGGCCGGAGCCGCGACGGGCTTTCGGCGGCTGCTGTCTTTGTTCTCAGCCTCACAACTCAGGTCAGCGAAAACCTGCTCCAGCACTGCCTCAGTCCGGAGGAGAGGTTCTGCTTCATGTTGTTCTCCATCCATGTGCTGGAAACCGAGTTACACTGCAGAAAAACAACAACAAACAGACAAAAACCCCAAGGAAATGACAAAGACTTTTAGATTTAGCCAAATTTTCATGTTTTTGCGCTTCAAAGCAAATGTCACCAACTGATCGACCGGCCAACCGATCAACCAACCAACTGATCGACCGGCCAACCGATCAACCAACCAACTGATCGACCGGCCAACCGATCAACCAACCAACTGATCGACCGGCCAACCGATCAACCAACCAACTGATCGACCCTGCCAACCGATCAACCAACCAACTGATCGATCGGGAAACCGATCAACCAACCAACTGTTTGATTGACAAACCTACCAGCCAACTAAGCGATCGATGGACCAACCAACCAGCCAACCAAGCAACCGACCAATGAATCAAACAACTGACCGACCAAAAAACCCACCCACCTGTCGAGCAGGTGACCGACCAATCGGCTGACCGGCCAACCTGTTAATCTGTATTCGGGCACCTTTCACCAGGCTGGTACTGCTGAGCAACCTTCACAGAAAGATTAATGTCATGATCGCACAAGAAAACCACAAAGAAATAGTCAGTAGTCAACAAAAATGCAGAAACTTGTCATCTAGAGGTGATAATTACATTTATATGTTGAGACTTTTCCATTTCTCCCTGTTTTTCAAATCAATCATACGAGGTTGACAAATGCAGAAAACAAGGATAAACTGCTGTGCTGGTTTTTGAGATTCTGCCGCCGACTTGTTGAAACAAAACACTCGTCGCTAAAGCTGTGTTCACACCGCCAAATGATTTCCGCGTTTTTGTGTCCAAATGTCATTGAAAACAATGGGGGACGCGCGTTGTATCGGCGACAAAACGCGACGCGTCGGAACGCCCCGACACGTCGCGATAACGCGGCACGTTGTCACAACGTGTCGGGGCGTTCTCGCGTCGGCGGCGCTATTTTGTGTCCAACGCTGAGGTTGGGAAATCTGAACTTTTGACGCATCGCAATTTTGCAGCAAACCAATCAGAGGGCGTCTCCATGGTGGCGTAGGTCAGGGGGCGGAGCCCGGGGAAAGCGACACTGGCGCAGCTCCTGGAGCGAACGGTGAAACTCACCAAACTCCGACCGTCTGTGGATCACATGGTGCTCCAGGCACGGCGGACTGTCCGCCGACGGCACCGCTGTCTGGCTTCATTAAGCAAATACCACTCGCTCAACAGGGTTAGCCATGATGCTAAGCTAACACAGTAAAAGGCCGGAAGCCCCGCCTTCCCACCACAGACACGTCGCGTCAGAACGAGCCGCGTTGTTCAGTGTCGGACCTCAAAATTGACGCGCGTTCAACTTCTCGCGTTGTAGCAATTTTTGATGCAAAATCGCAGCTCAAAGGTTCCGGAAACTTTGCATTAATTTCCAGACCAGGCTGATGTCGCGAGAAAACTGGAGAACGCAAATGATGCCTGGGACTGGACCTCGTCCTCAGGTGTCCTGGGACTGGACCTCGTCCTCAGGTGCCCTGGGACTGGACCTCGTCCTCAACATTTTCCTGGGCCGTCTTTCATTCTGAACGGGGTGGAGGTCAGCCCCCCCCCCCAGGAGAAGGAAAAACCTCGGACACATTTCTGTCCTGACGTCTGTCTCCTGTCGGCCCGGCCGTGCGCGGTGTTTTTGAAACTACAGCAGGAGAGAAAACAACAGGCGGAGGTATTTGAGAGTGAGGCCTGAGTCAGACGAGGTGGGGGAAGGGAGGACAGAGGGGTGGAGGAAGGGAGGACAGAGGGGGGGAGGATGGGAGGACAGAGGGGGGGAGGAAGGGAGGACAGAGGGGGGGAGGAAGGGAGGACAGAGGGGGGGAGGAAGGGAGGGAGCTGCACTCAGCCCGGAGTGGGAGCTTTATATAATGGCCAGGTAGTGTGCAATCCCTCCCTCCCTCCACCCGGCCGCCTACACAACTTCCACACACCCACACACACACACACACACACACACACACACATCCTGCAGAAACTGCCTGGCACCACATTATTAGCGTCGCCGTCTCCCCGTCCGTCTCCAGGGACTCAGAAGAACCGCATCACTCTTCACCTCCTCAGAGCCGAGCCGACAGCAGCGGCGTCGGTTCTGATCCACTGACGTCCACAGTGGACCAAAACAGTGTCAACAGGACGGGACGGGACTGAGAACCAGTCCAGACCTTTACTTTACAAACCAGAACAGATGAGACGGGTCCTCGCTGCATGCGGGGTCCGACTGGGAGGTCAGGGTCTGGCCAGACGAGACTCCCGGGCCAACGGGCCCCGTCTATCGGACTGCAGGCGAAGCCGATTGTAAATGTGTCATATAAACACTGAGAGGATCCGCTTCACTCGGAGCCGATTGTATTTCAGATCTGATTGTACGAGGTTTTGTACGCCGATCTAGGCGTGTGCGATATGGCGATATAAGATCGTTAAGGATTATAACATCGGGTCATAAATCAGAAAGATTGTTAAATCGTCTATAGGGCACGTTCTCCTCGTTGTTTTTCCCCTATATATAATATTTTTTGGAGTGATGATGTTACCTGAAAGCTTCAGATAATATTAACTAAACATTCCCTCTAGTGCAGTTCTCCACATACACAATAGATACATGCAGAGCAACATTAACGATGATAAAAAAAAAAAAAAGACCCACAGCCGGTGCTGCGTTCAAGTTGATTCGCGAAGGCAGCTAACAACGAGCGGAGCGGAGCGCGGTGCGACAGCTCCTCTGCCTGGAGCTGCTGCTGGGTGGAGGCTGGGAGGAGGCTGGGTGGAGGCTGGGTGGAGGCTGGGTGGAGGCTGGGTCAGGCAGAGCTGGTTTACAGCAGCAGTACTGGATCTACAAGAGATCAGCCGCCATAGAAACACCCCAACAAGCTGGAGGGAGAGACGCTGAAGCTAGCACCGATGCTAATGCTAGCTAGCGAGCTACCGCTAGCAGTTCACACGCTAGCATGAGAGATTTTATATACAACAAATCACAGAAATGTGAAAAGACACTTAGTGAACAAACCATCAAGTTAACAGCTGAAAAGGCAGTTCAGTCTGATCACTAGTGGAACGTCTTTGATTTAATGGGATGATGAGGGGCTGTATTTCAATGGAGACAGAGCCCTCTAGTGGTCATACAGCGCAACTATTAAAACTTTATCCCATTAAAACTGCTAAAAAGCTGTTTGATGTGTTCAGTTTTTTGTGTTACAAAAGTAACTTTATTGTTCATTATCTTTTACCTCATTTTTAAAAGGAGATAAAAGCTTAGATCTGTGGACAAAAAAATATTCTCAAGCAGCTGTATTATTCACTCAGATTATAGATATTAAAGTTAAATTGTTTTTGTCGTTATGTTTGTGTTCATTGCACGTTTTCATTAGAAAAAAAACCTGTACTATTTAAATTAAAGCCATTTTTTTTTTAGCTTAAATTGTCTTTTTGTTTTCTTTTAGGGTTTTACATGTTTAAATACATTTTATGTGTTTAACATTGGGGGAAAAAATGGTCAAACTTGCAAATTAGTCTAGAAAAATCAATATAAAAAAGAATCGTGATAAAATCATGATCGTGATATTGATTTAAAAAAATCGTGATATGACATTTTTGCCATATCGCCCACCCCTACGCCGATCGATAATCTGCTCCGTGTCTCATATAAACGCTGCCTGACAGCGGATCGGAATAAACGGGGGGTTACTGGTTCTGCCATGCGTTCCAGACTGATGAAATGGTGATTTTATTTTGAAGGAATGGTGATGGAGGTCAGAGGCGCAGTGATTGGTTGAACTGGTGAACGCAGTGGTTTGTTGTGTCGGGAGACGAGCAGACGCTTCGATCAGTCACTCAGTGAAACAGGAAGCAGGACTCCAGCGAGCCTGTTTCCTCTGGAGACCCTGAAACTGCCAAGTCCAGCAGAATCTGGGCCCGGACCTGGACCGGGTCCAGGGGGACCTGGTCCGGGAGTCTTGACTCTCTGGAGGACAGCTTTGTACTTCCTGTCAGTCCACTGAGCTTGTGCAGAACGGCTGTTTCCTGTTTCCTTTGGAAAAGTTGTGTTTTCCTCATTTCCGCAGAGGCCAGAGGTGTTTTCACAAAGTTCCTCCTTAAGAAGCGTTTTCAAAACGTTGCCTGCCGTTGTCGTGTAAATAGAAACCAAACACGAAAGGTTTGTCTTCTGTAGGAAACATGTTTGTCTGACTGGATCCTGAAGTGAGTAGTTCAGCTGGAGGATCCGTTCAGAACGTCTCCACCGACACGATACTGACCTCTGACCTCTGACCTCTGACATTAATCTTGATTAGATCAAGAAATCATGAAGCCTGAGTTGTGTAGAGGGGTGTGTGTGTGTGTGTGTGTGTGTGTGTGTGTGTGTGTGTGGAGGGGCTGGTGTTTTGTAGAGGTCTGAATTTGTCCCCGGATGTCTCCGTCTGGGACGGAATCTGTTCTTAAGCGTGAGAGAAGCTCATCTTCATCATCCTCATCCTCATCTTCACCACGTTTGAATGTTTCATGTGCAGATGTTCACATGCAGAAAGTGTCAGTGAGTGCAGGCCATACCATGGTCACGTGACTCAGTGTGTGTGTGTGTGTGTGTGTGTGTGCGTGCGTGTGTGTGTGTTGAGGTTTAAGCTTCATACATTTTTCACTTTTCTTCACAGTGGACTTTTGGTTTTGCACCTGAGGAGGAAGATGCTCTTTAGTCTGATGTTAGAGGAGGAAGTTATTTATCCTTTATTATTTAGGAATGTTGTTTATCCGTTTTGTTCATATTTCTCTTCCTTCATTACATTCCTTCCTTAAAGCTCGGGTAGACGATGTTGTCCAAAGCACTTCTTGTCATACTGAGTGAAATGCTCCTCGCCCCCTGGGGGAAGTCAATACGTTATGTGGACGGAAAAAGGTGCGGAAAAAATCTGACAACTCGGCCTGGGCGATTATATGATCGTGATTGGTGATCACGATTAATTTCCAGTCGATCACGGTGATCAGCTGTGAGCACATTTACCGGACGCCCTGGACAGAATGTAAAACCTGGACATGTCCGGGTAAAAGAGGACGTCTGGTCACCCTCGGCTTGGAGCGGGGTCGAGGGCCGGGCGATATATCGATATTAAAATTATATCGATATATTTTTTAATGTGATATGGAATTAGACATGAATGAAATCGTTTATATCGATATAGTTCAAATTTGCGCTGTGATCCTCGCTCTGCTGCGCTGCTCTCTGCTCTGCCCCCCCAAAACGTATATTGACTTGATATTCTGTTTCTTGTGCAACTGGTTGAGACTGTTCAGAAAAGAAATTGCTAAAGGAACAAGAGGAAAAGGTAATCTAAAGCGGATGTTTACATTTGTTTCTTAAACTGAGCACTTTATTTTGTTCTTTATATATAAATGCTGCTCTTACAAAGGGTTGTCATATGATGTGATACAAGTTTGTATTATTTGCATCTGTAGATTTGTCAGAAAGGAGAAGAAAATCAGTCATTTGATTTCAATAAGCTATTTTTAGTTGTAGAATTAAAAAAATGCTTATTGTATTTTTATGAATAGACTTATTTCAGAAAAAGATGGACCTATTTTATTTTATAAGCTATTTCTATTTAACATATGTTTTCATTTTAAGGGGCTGTATCATGCAAAATTCACTTTTTGTATGTTTTAACCTTGTTATATAGTTATGTTCTCACCAAAAACACCCCAAAGCATTTTTTTCCTCCGTGCCTGAGTGTTTGAGCTTTCCTGGTGTTTCTGCTGCTCAGAGAGGCAGCCCCTCCCACCGTGAAAACGCTCTGTTTCCCATGTTCACGTCACACGGTGAAGATGGCTCCCCTGAGCCCCCCTCCCACAGGCCCTCAGCAATCAGCGTTGCTGCTTTTTTCTAACTCTGACTACAGAGATAAACTTTAACCATCGTCTGAAAGCAACAGTCAAGCAAGAGCGAGAGTCTGAAGGGTCTGGAGGGTCTGGAGGGTCTGGAGGGTCTGGAGGGTCTGAAGGGTCTGGAGGGTCTGGAGGGTCTGAAGGGTCTGGAGGGTCTGGAGGGTCTGAAGGGTCTGGAGGGTCTGGAGGGTCTGGAGGGTCTGAAGGGTCTGGAGGGTCTGGAGGGTCTGAAGGGTCTGGAGGGTCTGGAGGGTCTGAAGGGTCTGAAGGGTCTGGAGGGTCTGGAGGGTCTGAAGGGTCTGGAGGGTCTGGAGGGTCTGAAGGGTCTGGAGGGTCTGGAGGGTCTGAAGGGTCTGGAGGGTCTGGAGGGTCTGAAGGGTCTGGAGGGTCTGGAGGGTCTGGAGGGTCTGCGCTTGGTGAGTTTCAAACAGGAAAAGATGTTTTCGCGTGTCTTTCCGTGTAGAGAAGCTAAAGCTAAAGAGCTAAAGCTAACCCTTAGAGACGCTAACGAAGCGCTGATTGGCTGAAGTAGCTGTCAGTCAAAGTCCACAGGGGGAGAGGCGGGATGTTCAGTGAAACAGAGCGTTTTCTCCTCTGGGTTTCAGAATTAGCCCCAGAAAATCTTTTATTTCACACAAAATGACTTTTCCTTTGCGCCAAAAATAAACTATTACCATGTTAATGCCATTTCTAGGGTTTGGACGAGCTAAAAAAGCAGGATACAGCCCCTTTAAATATGTACCTGACAGAGCTTTAATTTGATAAAGGTATTCCTGTTGTTATATGGTATTTATGTGTACTTTTCATTATTTGTACAACTGAGCATTTTTCATGAACCAGGTGAAGAAACCTGTTGATTACTATTCATTTGATTTTGCCACTGTTCACTGAAACAGCCTGTTTCAATAAAACTACTTGTGACTTTTTATATTTGGCTTTGACTTTGACTGAACATTTGCTCTCACTTTGCGGAAAAAAAATATCGGGATATATATCGTATATCGATATTCGGCCTAAATATATCGGGATATGAATTTTGGTCCATATCGCCCAGCCCTAGCGGGGTCCCATTGAAAAAATTAGTTGAGAGTAGGAGGAGCTTAGGGGGGAGGGCTTGAGGTGTGCAACTGTCAAATCATACAGGCTCTTCAACATCGGCTACCTTTTAATGTAATCTTCATAATAAAACACTTCAGTGTGTCGTCATGTTTCTGTGAAACTTTAAAGCTGCTGTAGGCAGGATTTTGCTAGTCAATGCTAATTTTTCTGTGTTTTGTTTGGATTAAATGTTAGAGTATCCATTGATAATCCTTTAGGAGTGTAGCATAACTGCTCTACCGCGAGGGCGCAGCGTTTCCATCTGTCTCTGTTCTGAGCTGAAAAGTAATCTTGACAGCTCCAGGTATCTTTGACCAATCAGAAGAGCCCCTGAGGCTCTAACCGTGATTGGTCGAGGGGCGTTCGTCACACGTTCTTGTGGGAGGGGTTTAACTTGCATAAGGGCGTGATGTCAGAGAAAACAGGACAGGATTGGCTGTGCTGGGTTTCAAATCGCCATCTTGCTGAGGTAAACCTAGCAAGATGGCGGAGATGCAGAATCCTGCCTACAGCACCTTTAAGTTACTGTGTTTGTTCAGCTGGGAGGTGGACTATGATATTATTACATCAGATTTTGTGTGTGTGTGTATGTGTGTGTGTGTGTGTGTGTGTATGTGTGTGTATAACAGCTGAAATCACTTCTGTCAGGCTTGGAGCTCATATTTTTTCAGCTGCATCTGCGTCAGACAGAGTCCCCGGAGGACAGCGTCTGTTGTTAGCTGTTAGCCTGGTTAGCTTCAGGTCTGTTGTTAGCTGTTAGCCTGGTTAGCTTCAGGTCTGTTGTTAGCTGTTAGCTTGGTTAGCATCAGGTCTGTTGTTAGCTACTAGCCTGGTTAGCTTCAGGTCTGTTGTTAGCTGTTAGCTTGGTTAGCATCAGGTCTGTTGTTAGCTACTAGCCTGGTTAGCACCGGGTCTGTTGTTAGCTGTTAGCCTGGAGAGCATCAGGTCTGTTGTTAGCTGTTAGCCTGTTTGCTATTGGGAACAGCGGGGATTTGAAGGAGCCTTATTCTATCGATATTTGCGGCTGAAAGATCGATACTTTGTGGGAGAAAAAAAACATCGATTTATATTAAAAAAATTGATAAAATGGCTCAGCCTCAGTAATAACAGTGTTATTACAGTGTAGTAACAGTGTTATTACACTGTAACAAGTGTTACTACAGTGTAATAACAGTGTTATTACTGAGGCTGAGCAATTTTATCAATTTTTCAATATAAATCAATATTTTGATATTTGAATTCGATATTCAAGCCGTGAGCCAGACATCCATGTAATGTGGATCCTCAACAACTTGAGTGAGCTGAGCTGCTTCTTCCTCCTCCTCCTCCTCCCATCCCCCCATCATCCCTCCATCCGTCATTCTCACCATCTCTGGACACAGCAGATTATCCCCCGAAAACACAGACACACACACACAGACACACACACACACAATGGTGAAGGGGTGATTATTGAATTAGTTATGAGCTGAACTTCCTCTTCTGGAAATCAGCTGCTGACTGTTCTGGAAGTGATGAAGCTTTTTCAGAGAACCAGCAGCAGGTTGGTGGATTAACTCGGCTCCTGTCAGTTCATGAAGAACTGACGTCCACGTTGTAGAGCGTCTTCCTCCTCTGACATCGGATTATAGAGCATCTCCCTCCTCTAACTGATGTAACTTTGGATAAACTTCTTGACTGAATCAGTCATGAGACCCACTCAGTGCTTACAGCTAATGCTAATGCTAACGCTAATGCTAACACCATCATGAAGTCTTCCTGATTGACCGAGATTCCAGAGGTGAATTGTGGGTAATTGTTGACTGTAGTCCTGCATTCACTGGCTCCACCGGAGGCTCGCGGCTGCCTGGAGCCGCCATGTGAGTGAGGAGTGAGACACATGGAGGTCTGCTCTGTTCACCCTCCTGTGCCTCGCTTGCACCTCAGCGATCACTCTGTCAGCGATCACTCTGTCAGCGATCACTCTGTCAGCGATCACTCTGTCAGCGATCACTCTCTCAGCGATCACTCTCTCAGCGATCACTCTGTCAGCGATCACTCTCTCAGAGATCACTCTGTCAGCGATCACTCTGTCAGCGATCACTCTGTCAGCGATCACTCTCTCAGCGATCACTCTCTCAGCGATCACTCTCTCAGAGATCACCGTTTCATCTGCACTGCCGGGAAATGTGGCTTCACGAATAACTGCTGGCCGTTTCCACTTCTTGGGCTGTTGTGACGCGGAGGCTGCCAGGCAGACTTTGGTCCATCAGGGTTTCTGAGTCTGATCTGATCCTGATGGGACACATGCAGAAGAACCGCCTCTCGTTAACGAGTCAGTGAAGCGCCGGGCTCCTGGAGGTGTGTGATCTGTGGAACAGGCCGGTTTGTGAAGCTCCGATGCCAGAACAGCAAGTGTGTGTGTGCGCGCGTGTGTGTGTGTGTGTGTGTGTGTGTGTGTCGCAGCCTCTCTCCCTCTGTTCTTCCTTTGTTGCTGCTTCTCTTTACACCGACATGTCAACTTGTTTCAGTTGAACACAATGGAGCGCAGACCCACACACACACGCACACACACACACACACACACACACACACACACACACACACACACACACACACACACACACACACACACACATATTTAGTGTATTTCTGCTGACACTCCTGGAGGTGTGTGGTTCCTCAGATGTTCTGCAGAGGGTTCTAGTCTAGCAGCTCCAGCTGCCACCTGTCCAGAGGGGGGGGGGGGCACTCCCCCCTAGTTGACCCCCTGACCCCCTGACCCCCCCGATGGACAGATGTGAAAGAGTCAGAGCTCAGTCTCTGTCAGATCATCACAGACGTCATGTTGGACGCCACCTGTCAGGGGGGAGGGGGAACACTGACCACCCCCCCCACCCCCCCGGCCCCCGACCCCCGACCCCTGACCCCACCCCCTCTCCATCCACCAGCCACCCCACTCCCACCCCTCCCCCCTCCACTGTTGTCTGTCCTCTGTGTGTCTCTGTCTATTTTCCTCTGGAAGCCAGAGGAATGCCACACATCTGCAGTGTGTGTGTGTGTGTGTGTGTGTGTGTGTGTGTGTGTGTGTGTGTGTGTGTGTGTGTGTGTGTGTGTGTGTGTGTGTGTGTGTGTGTGTGTGTGTGCATATTTGCCTCCATTGTGTGTGTTTGCTTTGTAGCGAACAGAGAGTGTGTGCCTGCCTGCCTGCCTGCATGAGTTAGTGAGTGTGTGTGTGTGTGTGTGTGTTGGCACGTGTCTGTGGGTGTTTTTGTATGCATGACTTTTTGTGTGTGTTTGTGCTCGTTAGGAGTGTGTGCATGTGTGTGTGTTTCCTGCATACATTCTCCCTGATTCTTGCTCTCTCTTTACCTCTACCTCCCTCTCTTTCCAATAAATAATCCAGCAGATTTTGTGTGTGTGTGTGTGTGTGTGTGTGTGTGTGTGTGTGTGTGTCAGGAGGAAACCCTCAGAACTCACATCATCCAGTCTGAGGAGGCTGGAGTTCAGCAGGCGGCGGGTCGGTCTGCAGGAAGTGACTGTAAATCAGAACGCAGGGACGGAGACAGTGTGTGTGTGTGTGCGTGTGTGTGTGCGTGTGTGTGTTTGTTTGTGCACAGTTCTGCATATGTGGCAGCTGTACACAGGATGCAGTGTTTGGTCTGTAAACAGCAGCTCTGCTCGTCTCTCCGGAGCTCCGAAACAGAAAGAATCCAACACCTGAAACCTGGAGCTCAAAATAAAATAAAATAAAATAAAATAAAATAAAATAAAATAAAATAAAATAAAACAAAACATGAACCCTGGAGGTTAAAATGAATTAAATTAAATTAAATTAAATTAAATTAAATTAAATTAAATTAAATTAAATTAAATTAAATTAAATTAAATTAAACTAAACTAGAAATTGGCACTCAGAGAGCGCAGACCTCCGCCACAGCTCCAATCAGTCACCAGCAACAATAAGAACACCAGATATAATAAAAAACATTTTATTTCTCCCCAACACAAACAATGTCTGGGAGAAAGCTGTTTGCTGCATGTTCATATCTCAGTGTTTCCTCACAGCGATCGGTGCGGAGCGGCACGGTGCCTGCATGCTGCATCGGGAGCCGTGACCGGGGTGCTGGATGGGCCCCCCCACCTTTAATTCTGTCCCCAACCCTGGGCCCAGGACAACAGAGCCGTTTGCCCCCCCTGTCGGCGGGCCTGCCCAACTATGTGAAAGACTGCTCTGTCTCTCAATGATAAAGAATCCTTTAAAAAATTTCAGGATCCAGACAGTGATCCAGATCATCACCAAAATCTAATGGATTCTAAGTTAGCCCCAGACCCGCCTTTCCACAAAGTTTCATTGCAATCCGTCCATTACTTTTTCTGTAATGTTGCTAACAATCAAACCAACCAACGTGATTACATAACCTCCTTGGCGGAGGTAATTAAATTAAATTAAACCTGAAACCTGGAGCTCAAAATAAAGTAAAGTAAAATAAAATAAAACCTGGAACCGGGAGCTTCCTGTCAGCCTGCCGTCGTTCGCAGCTTCAGCCTCGATCTACATGTTAATAAAATAAGATAAAAAGCAGACAGACGGAGCAGAAGTCCTCCTCTGGTCTGCTGGTGGATTCAGTCCAGACTCTCTGCCACAGCTGGAGCCGGCGTCAGGAACAAACAGTGTCTCCTGTCTTTAACACTTTTATTTTGAAATGGCTGTCAGGACAGTTCAACAAGTGTTTCACCTCATTCCTGATGACGTCCGTCATTTTACACCCAAAAAAAGACGTTTATGCAGCAGCAAATGGTAAAATCTGTGTCGTCAGGCAGATTAAAATCAGCAAAAATGAAAAGAAAAGCAGTTGAATTAGCGGAGAGTCGTCCAGAACGAGTCGTGTTAGCGGAGAGTCGTCCAGAACGAGTCCTCCTGCGTGGTCAGCTGGTCTTTGGTTCCTTCATTCAGTCTGACTTTAAATGTCAGTCATAGAATGAAGCTCAGTTTCAAACAGGAAGAACAACAACAGTGGAACCAGCCGTTATAATCTAACAGATTAATCTGATGTTTTTCACACTGTGTATCTTAAACCACAGAAGAAAACCTGGATTTTTCTTCTTTCCCTGAGACTTTGAGGCGTCCTTTGTTTCTGCAGAGGAGGAATCTATTTCTGAGCGCCGTTCCTCCTCCTGCTCTTCTCACTGCAGCTTGCTGTGAGGTTTGGTTTTGCTTCACGTCACAGAAAATCTTCACTTCCAGCAGAAAAGGAACGTTTCTTAATAAATGTCTGGTTTTCCGCCGACCCTCTGGGATGTACTGATAATGGTATCGCCCATTCTTTATCACCAGTGTTGAAAGGAAGATTTTGACTTCAGGTTGGGACACTGGCCACGTTTACATGAACCCCGTCTAATCGGGTTTTAGACGAAGCGGACTGTAAATGTGTCACATAAACACTGAGTGGATCCACTTCACTCGGAGCCGACTGGACGAGGTGGACATGGATCGATAATCCGCTCTGTGTCTCATATAAACGGTGTTTGACAGCGGAGCGGATTAAACGGGGGATTATTTGTTCCGCGCATGCGTTCCCTCGTACGTAGTGACGTGATGACGTGACAGGAAACAGGAAACAGGAAGCAGGAAGCAGGAAAGTCCAGAACAAGCAGAAGAACTGGACAGTGGTTGAGAAACTTTTTTTTTAATAAAAAGCTGAAGAGAACAAACACTGGAGAGGAGAGATGGAGGCGAATCGCACAACAGCGAGTTGTTGAAAGAGCTCCGAGGCAGACTGCTGTTGGACGAACGCTCGGTGTTTTGGATTAACCGGTTCCATTCGGGGTGTCAACGTTTACAATTTTCTCTACAGGTGTAACCGGGACTTCTGACAGACGGGTAACCGGTTACACGTGACGTGAAAGATTTATCTTTTTATATTGCAGTTGCGCTGTATGACCACTAGAGGCTCTGTCTCCAATGAAATACACTGCCTCATAATCCCATTAATCCCGGCGGGGGGTACGGCAGCCGCACTGGGACACAATGCGTGGTTGCTACGGAAGCCCACGTGCAAAAAGCTCGCCCGCCCTCCCCTGAAGCCCTCTGGCGCCCCCCAGGGGAGGCGCGCCAGAGGGCTTTTATTTCTCAGAACTTTAAACACCATTATTTTTTGTGACAGTTACAAGGTTTCAGACGTTCTGCTGCTCTGCTTCTCTTCATTGTCAGTTGAAATTAAAGCAGGCTATGTAACATCGTCCACGCGTCCCTCTATTTTGTTCTTCCTGCTGGTAGGCGTGGGAAAAAAATGTATTTCAAAATGTGAGGACCAAGCAACAACCCAAGGTTCTCCCCTGAGAGCCAGACAAAAAATGTCACATGCACCGCTGCTCATAAATTTACTGTAACTGTAGAAAACCGACGTTGGCCAGAGCGTCTACAGGTTTCAGTCGGTATTTCATCATCTGCTGGTCACAAGTTAACACGGACACCAGTTAATTTGAAACACCGGCAGGCGGAGCTGTGCCGTGGGCGGGGTGGACTCTGCCGGGGGAGCGCTCGCTCCTTGAGCAGCGTCTCATGGAGATGCTGGGATGTTGGGAAATCATTCGAGCAGATAGAAACTCCCTGCTGGGTGCTGAGGACTGCTGCTGCAGAGCTGAAGACCTGAAAGTTCCGTCAGAGACTCTGTCCTCGTGTCACAGGACAGTATGATCCGCTTTACCCAGGCCCCTGGAGAACCAGGACTCGTCGTGGATCACTTGGTACACTGTACATGTCTACACACGCCTTTAATATGATGGTTTTCAGTCTGACTGAAAAAGCACCATGTAAACTGGACCAGTGTTCCAGAGAGAAGCTTCCATATCAGCTGATAATAAGTTTGTAGCATATTGCGATCAGCTGATATCGGTCGTTGTTGAACGTCGGTATCGATCAGGATCGCTCATTTTTAAGATCTCAGTCTTGTTCTGGAGCAGAACCGGTCGGATGTGACAGCTGATGTTTGTTCCCCTCCGGTTCCGTTCTGTGTGGGTTTCAGGTAAAAACCCATCCTGGTTCTGGTTTCGTCCTGGTCCTGGTTCCGTCCCTGTTCTTGTGACATCCCAGTCCTGGTTCTTTCCCTGTTCTGATTCAGTCCCGGTTCTGGATCCATCCCTGTTCTGGTTCCGTCCTGGTTCCATCCTTGTTCTTGTAACATCTTGGTTTTGGTTCCGTCCCGGTCCTGGTTGAATTCCAGTCCTGGTTCCATCCCGGTTCTGGTTCTATCCCTGTTCTGATTCTGTCCCGGGTTCTGGTCCCATCCCGTTCTGGTTCCATCACGGTCCTGATTCCATCCCAGTCCTGGTTCCATCCTGGTCCTGGTATCCTCCTGGTCCTGGTTCCATCCCGGTTCTGGTTCCATCCCATTTCTGGTTCTGTCCCGGTCCTGGTTCTTTCCCGGTTCTGGGTCTGTCCCGGTTCTGCTGTTCCTGATGTATTAATTTCCGTCGTGTGTGTGTGTGTGTGTGTGTGTGTGTGTGTGTGTGTGTGTGTGTGTGTGTGTGTGTGTGTGTGTCCTGCAGCAGATGGTGATGAGCCTGCGGGTGTCGGAGCTGCAGGTGCTGCTGGGATACGCCGGCCGCAACAAGCACGGCCGCAAGCACGAGCTGCTGAGCAAGGCACTGCAGCTGCTGAAGGCGGGCTGCAGCCCCGCCGTGCACATGAAGATCAAGGAGCTGTACCGGCGCCGCTTCCCGGCCAAGATGGCGTCGCGCGCGGAGCCGGCGCCGCCCGGGCCGCACCACCCGGCGGCGTCGGCGGGCGGCGGCGGCGGCGCGGCGCTGCCCGCCGGCCTGACGCAGCTGGCGTACGAAGGCCACGGCGGCGCCCCGTCGCCCGCCGCCGCCGCCCTGCTGCCGCTGTCGCTGCTGGGCCCAGGGAAGCACGAGCTGACGGGGCTGCCGCACCACCTGCCCGCCTCCGCCGCGCTGCACCCCGTGCACCCCGACGTCAAGCTGCAGCGGCTGCCCTTCTACGACCTGCTGGACGAGCTCATCAAGCCCACCAGTCTAGGTAACCGCCAGCGCCGCCGCCACCGCCGCCACCGCCGCCACCGCCGCCACCGCCGCCACCGCCGCCACCGCCGCCCGTTTCAGGGCTCTTCCATTACAGTTACTGCAGGAAATGAGTCAAACTTCAACAGGAATGCAGGGTTTCCCCCAGGAACAAATGAAAGCATCGTGGCCATCCGGGCCCAGAAACCATCCTGATACGTGTCGCATTAAAAACCTGAAACCTGGTCGTAGACATTTCAACCGAGTGGTTGATTCAAGGAGTATGGAAAAGAGACCAATGCTGTTGCATTCTGGGTGTTTTTCTAACACCCCCTGTGACTCGTTTTGAAGCTAGTTTGATAGCATCCAGATAGCTAGCTCCAAATCTGGGAGAAAAATCCTTTTTCTTTTTGACATTTTGACCGTTTCCTTGGTTTGCTGGGCCTAATTGGAGCCTCGTCCGGGCCAGTTTAGGCCCATGAACCATATGTTCTGCTCCGTGATGAGCTCCGGCTGATGCTGGAGTTCCAGATGTTTCTTCCAGGAAGTGTTGGAGCTCAAACGGAGGCGTTAACGGAGTTTTTCTCTCTGCATTCTCTTTCTCTTGGCTCACTGTGCTGACTTGCCTGTACTGTGGGTTCTTTTACCCTCATTAATGACTTGGAGGATCATTTCCGTATCGTTTTATTTACACTGTCTCCTTAAACATAAAGTGTTCAAAACACAGTGTCATAACGGCGGTTAGAAACAGGGCAGGATGTGGACGGGCCGGCATGACTGAAGTGTTCCTGTGAGTCTGGACTCAGGGCACACAAATCCCAGAAGAGCCTAACCACTTTTTAATGACGCCCAAATAAACCCAAATTTAAACCCCTAAACCTGCTGCGAAACTTATCGGAAGTGCCACGCACATCGTGACTGACAAGACAGTTTCTCAAATAAAAAAATTAACCCCTTCACTGCCAAAATGTGCTCTCTAGAGACCCTGAAGTGGCCGCCACGGCCCATAGGACGGTTGTAGAGTGATCAAGCCAACACTCAGCCGTTGGTCTGATCAAGACTGTGAAATCATTTGCCGACACCCCTGACCTAAATCTAACAGGAAGTCTGCAATTTGCCTTTCAAAATAAGATTTACGCTGGAATTTGGTCCTTGCAAGAACATGACCTCCTCCAAAGGCGTTTGCCATAGAGACTTCAAAACACCACGGCATGACAGAGGAGAATCTGTGGAATAAAACAGAACACATTTTTAATAAGTCACACTTTGGGGATTTTATTTGCCGTCAAAGTTCAAGTCCCAAAATCCTGCCTTGCTCCTGCCCTGGTCCACCGTTATGGGAAAACAGAGCAGCGAAAAAGCCTTTTCCAGCACCTCGAACAAGTGGCGAGCGTGGCTAAACCGTGACGCCTATCAACAAACCGAGCACACGTGGCGCGTCAGAAGGTCCTTCTGAACACAAAGATGTGTTATATGTAGGGATAATTTAATGAAATATGAACGTTTTCACGGGACAGAAAGTTTTTGTTTCTGCTTTCTTACAAAGATTTTTGCTGTCACTTATAAAGGAGGCGGATGGGGGAAAATCTCACGTTCTTCGCAAACCGAGGCCTCTAGGCTCTAAACTACAAGTCTGACAGCTTTGAAAACCACGCAGACGGAAAGAGAAGCGATTTTCCTGTCAGACGTCATCATTTTTTTCTCACATTTGATCAAAATTGTGAGATTTGACAGCAGTTTTTCTCTCAAAGAAAGACGATTTTTCTCCTGAGGCACGCTTGAGGGTCATGTGACTCTTCGACCATATATGGGCGTAGAGTGATGACATCACTCAGGGCTGGACATGTTTCTGTTGAGTGACGACGGCTGGTTGTCTGAAAGAAGCTTATCAAAAGAGGTTTTCTGTTAGGTTTTTTTTTTTCAACCCTTTTTATGACGGGTGACTGTATTTGGTAACATTTGTATTTTTGTTCAGGAAAGATTTCCGTCTGTCGGCGTTCAAAACGTTTAATACAGGGGTGTCCAAAGTCGGTCCTGGAGGGCCGCAGCCCTGCATGTTTTCCATGTCTCCCTGCTTCAAGACACCTGAATCTCACGATGATTCATGGCCAAGTCCGGCGGAAGCCAGATAACGAGCCCCGTTGCAATCAGCTGTGTAGAAGCAGGGAGACATGGAAAACATGCGGGGCTGCGGCCCTCCAGGACCCACTTTGGGCGCCCCTGGTTTAATATTTGTGATATTTTGGCTCCATTGTTGCATTTGGAATAAATACACCACAGATTTTAGTTATGAATGGTGAAAATATGCTTGATTTTAGTCAGTTTCATACTTTCCAGCTGTTGGCTACATGTTTAGCATTAGCAGGTGGCTGCATGTTTAGCATGGTATATATTTAGCATTAACACGTGGCTACATGTTTAGCTTTAGCTGGTGGCTACATGTTTAGCATTAGCAGGTGGCTACATGTTTAGCATGCTATATATTTAGCATTAACACATGGCTACATGTTTAGCCTTAGCTGGTGGCTACATGTTTCACATGCTATATATTTAGCATTAACACGTGGCTACATGTTTAGCCTTAGCTGGTGGCTACATGTTTCACATGCTATATATTTAGCATTAACACGTGGCTACATGTTTAGCTTTAGCTAGTGGCTACATGTTTAGCTTTAGCTGGTGGCTACATGTTTCACATGCTATATATTAAGCATTAACACGTGGCTACATGTTTAGCTTTAGCTAGTGGCTACATGTTTAGCTTTAGCTGGTGGCTACATGTTTATCATTAGCAGGTGGCTACATGTTTAGCATGCTATATATTTAGCATTAACGCGTGGCTACATGTTTAGCTTTAGCTAGTGGCTACATGTTTAGCATTAGCAGGTGGCTACATGTTTAGCATGGTATATATTTAGCATTAACACGTGGCTACATGTTTAGCTTTAGCTGGTGGCTACATGTTTAGCATTAGCAGGTGGCTACATGTTTAGCATGCTATATATTTAGCATTAACACATGGCTACATGTTTAGCCTTAGCTGGTGGCTACATGTTTCACATGCTATATATTTAGCATTAACACGTGGCTACATGTTTAGCCTTAGCTGGTGGCTACATGTTTCACATGCTATATATTTAGCATTAACACGTGGCTACATGTTTAGCTTTAGCTAGTGGCTACATGTTTAGCTTTAGCTGGTGGCTACATGTTTCACATGCTATATATTAAGCATTAACACGTGGCTACATGTTTAGCTTTAGCTAGTGGCTACATGTTTAGCTTTAGCTAGTGGCTACATGTTTAGCTTTAGCTGGTGGCTACATGTTTATCATTAGCAGGTGGCTACATGTTTAGCATGCTATATATTTAGCATTAACGCGTGGCTACATGTTTAGCTTTAGCTAGTGGCTACATGTTTAGCATTAGCAGGTGGCTACATGTTTAGCATGCTATATATTTAGCATTAACACGTGGCTACATGTTTAGCCTTAGCTGGTGGCTACATGTTTCACATGCTATATATTTAGCATTAACACGTGGCTACATGTTTAGCTTTAGCTAGTGGCTACATGTTTAGCTTTAGCTGGTGGCTACATGTTTCACATGCTATATATTTAGCATTAACACATGGCTACATGTTTAGCTTTAGCTAGTGGCTACATGTTTAGCTTTAGCTGGTGGCTACATGTTTAGCATTAGCAGGTGGCTACATGTTTCGCATGCTATATATTTAGCATTAACACGTGGCTACATGTTTAGCTTTAGCTAGTGGCTACATGTTTAGCATTAGCAGGTGGCTACATGTTTCGCATGCTATATATTTAGCATTAACACGTGGGTACATGTTTAGCATTAGCTGGTGGCTACATGTTTAACATGTTATATCTTTAGCATTAGCATTAGCAGTTTAGTATTCGCAGGATAGAAAGCTCTCTGAGGTTTGGAGTTTTTCCAGCGTTTCCTGTGAAAAGGGCTAAACCTGCATCAGTCTGCTGTGGATCTGTGATTCTGTGATTCTCTGCTGATCAGAGCCGAGCGTCGGTTTCATCTTGGTCGGACTTGTAACAGCATTAGCGCATTAGCACATTAGCTCTACACCCAGCAGCCTTCCTGCACTGAGCAGAACCAGACTGAGCTCTGGGATGTATGGAAATGTCTTCATCTTCCTGCATTAGCATTTTAATGGGGTGAGCCGCCGTCTCCTCATTAATTTGCCTGCGGATGCATGTACAAACACAGCGGCTGCCGCTCTGCCATCGCCCCCCCCCCCCCCCCCCCTTTGAACCCCCCTCCCCGACCTCCCCTTGACTCTTCCCGACCGCCCTGGGTCAGGATTTGCATGTGGCCGGACACCTGTGTCCGAAAATGGCCTCATCTGGGCGGGGTCACTCTTGTCTACATGGCACTTTATTTTGAAAGAAAATAAGAATTTTCCCTGTTTTTGGGTAACACTGACCACTGTTGTTGTGGCGGTCAGGACTCACCGTTTATTTTCTCTTCTGTTTGTGGTTTGAATCCGTCGTATTCAAGAGTTGTGTTGGTCTTAAGTAGAGGTGTCAACGTCTACACGTGTAAACGTGTACATGGATGATAAATCATAACCGTTTGGGAAAATCAGTAACCGCGTTCACGTCATTTCCCTCCTCCGGGGTCTTTTTTCACCTATATTTAATGTTTTCAGGGTGACGATGTTTCCTGAAAGCTTCCGATAATAGCATGAGCTAGCTAAATGTTCCCTCTGGTGAAGTTTTCCACATACATAATAGAGACAGGCGGAGTGGAAATGCTGCTGGGTGGAGGCTGAGTCAGGAAGAAACCAGTTGCCATGGAAACACCCAAAAAGCTGGAGGGAGACACTGCCGCTAGCATTGGTGCTAAAGCTAGCTAGCTACTGCTAGCGGTTCACAGGCTAACATGAGGGATTTTATGTACAACAAATTAGGGATGCAAATCATCGAGTAATTAATTAATCGATAGTTGTTTCATCTTATCGATCGAGGGTGCGCCCCCCCCCCCCCCCCCCCCCCCCCCCCCCCCGTGGTGGTAAAGGTAACTCTGAACTAGTTAGCATTAGCGTTAGCATCATCGCGGCTGCAGCGTCCCTCGCCGCCTGCCCTCCGTTCTCATCCTGGATCTCATTGTGCTGCACATGCATTATACATGATCTCATCACCATTTGTGGAGGAGCGGCGCTCGCTCGCTGGTCTGATGAGCGGTTCGTTTCCCGCTCGGCGGCCCGTTACAGGAGGAGGCAGCGGCGGAGAAACCGCTGGTTAGAAAGGTTCTCCTGCTTCACCTGAAGACGAGTCAGATCTCCCGCCGCTCCGACGATCAGAGAGTTTTATGACGACTCCTCCAGGCAGGAGGCTGCCGTCGTTTGTTTACATGGCAGAGGTGCTCAAAGTCACTGACAGCGCAACTTTTTGAAAATGCCGAGTCTCCGTGGAAACAGCAGAAAGAGTAGAGAGTTATTTTATTAATCCCAAACTGGGATTATGGGATTAAGTACAACCTCTGAAAAGTTTGACTTTGACGCCTTTAAAGTTTGTTTGGAACAGAGACTGAGTGGAAAACAGCTGCTGGAAGGTAATGGACTGATTCCCTCCCTGCCTCCCTCCATCCCTCCATCCCTCCATCCATCCACCCCTCCCTCCCTCCAACCGTCCTTCCAGATTAGCAGTGTGAGTGATTCTGCTCCCTCCAGACCCCCAGCAGCTCCAGCCTCTCTCTCCAGCCTCTCTCTCTCCAGTCTCTCTCTCTCTCCAGCCTCTCTCTCCAGTCTCTGTCTCTCTCCAGCCTCTCTCTCTCCAGTCTCTCTCTCTCTCCAGCCTCTCTCTCTCCAGTCTCTCTCTCTCTCCAGCCTCTCTCTCTCCAGTCTCTCTCTCTCCAGCCTCTCTCTCCAGTCTCTCTCTCTCTCCAGCCTCTCTCTCCAGTCTCTCTCTCTCCAGTCTCTCTCTCCAGCCTCTCTCTCTCCAGTCTCTCTCTCCAGTCTCTCTCTCTCCAGCGTCTCTCTCTCTCTCTCACCCTCTCTCTCAGCCTCTCTCTCTCCAGCCTCTCTCTCTCTCGAGTCTCTCTCTACAGCCTCTCTCTCAGCCTCTCTCTCTCTCCAGTCTCTCTCAGCCTCTCTCTCTCCAGCCTCTCTCTCTCCAGCCTCTCTCTCTCACCCTCTCTCTCCAGCCTCTCTCTCTCACCCTCTCTCTCCAGCCTCTCTCTCTCAGCCTCTCTCTCTCCAGCCTCTCTCTACAGCCTCTCTCAGCCTCTCTCTCTCCAGCCTCTCTCTCTCCAGTCTCTCTCAGCCTCTCTCTCTCCAGCCTCTCTCTCTCTCTCTCTCTCGAGTCTCTCTCTACAGCCTCTCTCTCAGCCTCTCTTTCTCTCCAGTCTCTCTTGGCCTCTCTCTCTCCAGCCTCTCACTCTCCAGCCTCTCTCTCTCCAGCCTCTCTCTCTCACCCTCTCTCTCCAGCCTCTCTCTCCAGCCTCTCTCTCTCTCCAGTCTCTCTCCAGCCTCTCTCTACAGCCTATCTCTCAGCTTCTCTCTCAGCCTCTCTCTCTCCAGTCTCTCTCCAGTCTCTCTCAGCCTCTCTCTCTCCAGCCTCTCTCTCTCCAGCCTCTCTCTCTCCACCCTCTCTCTCTCTCTCTCCAGTCTCTCTCCAGTCTCTCTCAGTCTCTCTCCAGTCTCTCTCAGCCTCTCTCCAGCCTCTCTCTCCAGCCTCTCTCTCTCCAGCCTCTCTCTCCAGCCTCTCTCTCTCAGCCTCTCTCTCCAGCCTCTCTCTCTCTCAGCCTCTCTCTCCAGTCTCTCTCCAGCCTCTCTCTCCAGCCTTTCTCTCTCCAGCCTCTCTCTCCAGCCTCTCTCTCTCCAGCCTCTCTCTCCAGCCTCTCTCTCCAGCCTTTCTCTCTCCAGCCTCTCTCTCCAGCCTCTCTCTCTCTCAGCCTCTCTCTCCAGCCTCTCTCTCTCAGCCTCTCTCTCCAGCCTTTCTCTCTCCAGCCTCTCTCTCTCCAGCCTCTCTCTCTCCACCCTCTCTCTCTCTCTCCAGTCTCTCTCCAGTCTCTCTCAGTCTCTCTCCAGTCTCTCTCAGCCTCTCTCCAGCCTCTCTCTCTCCAGCCTCTCTCTCTCTCAGCCTCTCTCTCCAGCCTCTCTCTCTCTCAGCCTCTCTCTCCAGTCTCTCTCCAGCCTCTCTCTCCAGCCTCTCTCTCTCTCTCTCCAGTCTCTCTCCAGTCTCTCTCCAGCCTCTCTCACTCTCT
Organism: Salarias fasciatus; assembly: GCF_902148845.1. NCBI lineage: Eukaryota > Metazoa > Chordata > Actinopteri > Blenniiformes > Blenniidae > Salarias > Salarias fasciatus. Next base: position 38,825,708 of record NC_043745.1, on the reverse strand, counting down.
CCAGCCTCTCTCTCTCTCAGCCTCTCTCTCCAGCCTCTCTCTCTCAGCCTCTCTCTCCAGCCTTTCTCTCTCCAGCCTCTCTCTCTCCAGCCTCTCTCTCTCTCTCCAGTCTCTCTCCAGTCTCTCTCCAGCCTCTCTCTCCAGCCTTTCTCTCTCCAGCCTCTCTCACTCTCTCAGCCTCTCTCTAGCCTCTCTCTCTCCAGCCTCTCTCTCCAGTCTCTCTCAGCCTCTCTCCAGCCTCTCTCTCTCAGCCTCTCTCTCCAGTCTCTCTCAGCCTCTCTCCAGTCTCTCTCCAGTCTCTCTCTCAGCCTCTCTCTCTCCAGCCTCTCTCTCAGCCTCTCTCTCCAGCCTCTCTCTCTCTCCAGTCTCTCTCCAGCCTCTCTCTCCAGCCTCTCTCACTCTCTCAGCCTCTCTCTAGCCTCTCTCTCAGCCTCTCTCGTGCGTTCCAGCAGCAGGAGGCGGTTTTCTCTGCAGACGGCAGCGTTCCTGCAGCCTGGCCGCCGGCTGCCTTCATGTGTGTTTGTATTGTTTTCAGCCGCTGCTCTTTCAGAACATGATGTGTTTCGGTTGATGGGAGGATGTATTTATATCGGCGAGGCGCGGGGCAGTTATGTAACCTGAGGGTGGAAACACACGCATGCTGTGTGTCGGTACGGTGTCAGTGTTCCAGAGAACCTGCAGGCTTTTCTTCAACCTCTCTGAAGCTGACACACCGGAGAGATCGGCACGCCGCTGAACTCCTCCCTGACGATCATGACTTCAGCACAGTGACGGAGACGCTACCCCGGTCACCATGGGTGTCTTCAATCGTTAGAAAACAGTCATGTTAAACTCATCCGTAATCATGGGCGGCAAACAAAGAGCTCCACCATCAGTCCTGGTCCACCAGGGTCCTGGTGGAGCGGATTAGTCCCGCCCCGCCCAGCACATCTCTGCCTGCCGATGTTTAGAATAAACTGGTGTCCGTGTTAACTTGTGACCAACAGATGTTGAAAACCGACTGAAACTTGTAGACGTTCTAGCTAACGTCGGTTTTCTACAGTCACAGTAAGTTTATGTTTTAAGTCTTTTGTGAGTCTTATTTTAACATCTGCTGTTTCCAGAAATCCGTCACTTGTTACCATGGGAACCAGTTAATCCATAACGCCGGGCAGTAGTCCGCCGGTAGTCCACCACCGAGCTCTTTCAACAACTGGCTCCATCTCTCCTCTCCAGTGTTTGTTCTCTCAAGGTTTTTATAAAAAAAAGGTTCTCAGCCACCGTCCTGTTCTTCTGCTTGTTTTTGGCTTTCCTGCTTCCTGTTTCCTGCTTCCTGTTTCCTGCTTCCTGTTTCCTCCTTCCTGTTTCCTGTTTCCTGCTTCCTGTCACATCATCACGTCACTCCGTATGAGGGAACACATGGCAGAGCCAATAGTCCCCCGTTTAATCCACTGTGAGGTTCTGTTTATGGGAGACACGGAGCGGATTATCGATCGGCGTAGACCACCTCGATCAGTCGGATCTTCAATACAATCCACTTGGAGTGAAGCGGATCCACTCGGTGTTTATATGAACCTTTCACAATCCGCCTCACCTACAGTCTGATTATGCGGTGAACATGGAAACGTGGCTACTGCCAGTGCCGCTCGCTCTGCTTTACCCTGGAATCTGGACTCCCGGACTCGCGGTGGGGCTCCAGGTCAGGATCCGGGGCCCCGGCCCGTCCCCCTACTACCGGCTCTCTGCGGCGGTTTATGGTGGCGCTGGCGGACTCGCCGCCTCATGACGGTAAATATTTGTGTCTCTGCTCTTCACGCTCTTTGTCGGGGAACCGTTGCTTCACCGTGTGCAGAGAGCGACGGACGCTCCGGAAGAGTCCGCCGGCAGCTGACGGTGCAGACAGCGAGAGACGCCCCCCTTCTGGAACGGCCGCCTGTCTTTGTGGGACCAACGTCCAGAATAAACCTTTTGTGCAGGTTTTTCATTGTTGTTTTGGAGCGACACAGAAAGGGTTCCTGTGTGTGTGTGTGTGTGTGTGTGTGTGTGTGTGTGTGTGTGTGTGTGTGTGCCTGCGGTGTACCGAACTGAGAAAAAGTAGCAAAGCCACGTTAATCAGGTCCAGCTGAGCAGAACCCAGAACATTCTCCTGAGCTGAGCTCATCCAGCCGGAGAACAGCCACAACGTTCTCCAACCGTAGACCCACCGAGAATGTTCTCCGGCTGGAGAACAACCCAGAACGTTCTCCAGCGGAGGCAGTGTACCGGGCGGCGCCCTGCGGTGGCACCGTACCGGGCAGTGTACCGGCAGTGTACCGGGCAGTGTACCGGCAGTGTACCGGACAGCGCCCTGCGGTGGCAGTGTACCGGGCAGTGTACCGGGCAGTGTACCGGGCGGCGCCATGTGGTGGCAGTGTACCGGCAGTGTACCGGCAGTGTACCGGGCAGTGTACCGGCAGTGTACCGGGCAGTGTACCGGGCAGTGTACCGGCAGTGTACCGGGCAGTGTACCGGCAGTGTACCGGGCAGTGTACCGGGCAGTGTACCGGGCAGTGTACCGGCAGTGTAGCGGGCAGTGTACCGGGCAGTGTACCGGGCAGTGTACCGGCAGTGTACCGGCAGTGTACTGGCAGTGTACCGGCAGTGTACCCGGCAGTGTACCCGGCAGTGTACCGGCAGTGTACCGGGTGTCTGACCTCCTGAACTCCTCTCCTCAGACTGAACAGTCTGACTGTGACTGAAATGAGAGATTCTCCTGGCCGGCAGTCCGAGAGGCGTTCAGGGACGCCTCGGGGCGTGGGTCGCCGGCTGTGTGGCGGTTGTGCCGGTGAAGGGCGGTTTCGTGAAGACCTCGCCGCAGCGACGCCTCACTCCTAAAGTAAAACTCGGCCGTCCTTATCTCACCCTCCGAGTGATTGAGTCGTGTTCAGGCCTGCTGGGTAAACCTTGATTTCATCCTTCTTACCTTCACGTTCACGCGTACGTGCACAGTGACGTGGTTCCTCCTGCCTGCTGCAGGACGTCAGAACCAACCGTGACGCAGGGTTCCAGATCCGCGCTGCCTGCTGCTCTTTATTCATGTTCAGACTCTAATGAGCCCATGATACCCGGCAGTCGCTGCACACCTGCTCCCAGCCTCCCTCAGTCCATCTCCTCTGGCATTAAAGAGAAGTCCAGACTTCGTGTGGTGGAGACGTGGGCTGAGCAGCGCCCTCTGTGGAGAGGGCAGGTAACTGCAGCTCATACAGGAAGCACCGGGAGACACACTTCAGTGAAAAACAGCTGAAACTGAAACTGAGCTCTTCATTTTCCAGTATGTTCTGTTATTTTTGATTTCGTTGAATCTCACTAAACCTGAAAGCAAAAATAAACTTTTACTCATAATTCAGAGACTGAAATAGTCAAAACTTCTAAGTCCTGCAAAAAAAAGTATCTGAAAAACAGTTGATAAGATCCTGTGTCTTTGATATTTAACACGAATGATGACACAAGAAAATGAAGCAGTTTAGTCAGATGAGCTGCTTGTTGAAAGTGGGAGAACCTGGAGCCAGGACCAGGAGGATCTGGACTGGGACCAGGAAGATCTGGACTGGGACCAGGACCAGGAGGATCTGGACTGGAACCAGGACCAGGAGGATCTGGACTGGGACCAGGACCAGGAGGATCTGGACTGGAACCAGGACCAGGAGGATCTGGACTGGGACCAGGACCAGGAGGATCTGGACTGGAACCAGGACCAGGAGGATCTGGACTGGAACCAGGACCAGGAGGATCTGGACTGGGACCAGGACCAGGAGGATCTGGACTGGAACCAGGACCAGGAGGATCTGGACTGGAACCAGGACCAGGAGGATCTGGACTGGGACCAGGACCAGGAGGATCTGGACTGGAACCAGGACCAGGAGGATCTGGACTGGAACCAGGACCAGGAGGATCTGGACTGGAACCAGGACCAGGAGGATCTGGACTGGGACCAGGACCAGGAGGATCTGGACTGGGACCAGGACCATGAGAACCAGGAGCTTACCTCCAGTCCTCAGTTAGAGGTCATTTAGAGGTCACGGCCATGACTGTCCAAGTCCACCACTACATTAAGACCTCGAGCAGCAGCAGAGAGACGACAAGCCTCTTCTACACACACACACACACACACACACACACACACACACACACACACACACACACACACACACAGGGTGTTGTCGGGACCGTCAGCTCAGTCCTCTCATCAGGATTTCAAACAGTCGTCCATCTTGGCAGTAATGACCCGTCTCACCACACACACCGTCTCATCTGGACAGTGTTTTTATTCAGACACACACAACCGTCTCTCTCTCTCCCTCTCTCTCTCCCTCCCTCCCTTTTCCTCTCTCTCCGTCTCTCTCTCCCTCCCTCCCTTTTCCTCTCTCTCCCTCTCTCTCTCCGTCTCTCTCTCTCTCCCTCCCTCCCTTTTCCTCTCTCTCTCTCTCTCTCTCTCTCTCTCTCTCTCTCTCTCTCTCTCTCTCTCAGTATTCCTTCTCTCTGGGCACTCGGGTTATAAATAGAAAGAGCTCTTTCTCTGTCCTCACCTGCTCTCTCTATCGCTCTCTCTCTCTCTCACACACACATTGAATATGTTTCTAGTGTAGACACACACACACACACACACACACACACACACACACACACACACACACACACACACACACACTAAAAACTAATATTTCCACATCCTAACCACAAATTACATAAAAGCTAGACTTCTCTCCTTCACCGCTGAAACGTTGAGCTTCAGTTAGCTTAGCTTAGCCTAGCGTAGCTTAGCTTAGCGTTAGCCTGGAGGTTTGGTTTGACGGTCAGACGTCGTTAATGAAGAACATCTGGCCGGCTGTTCGTGACTCACCGAGCAGAGCTCAGTACGACCGGGAGCCGGCCGCCGCCGGAGACACCTGAAGCCAGCGGGGGGGGGGGGGGGGGCCGGGATGTGGGCTTCAAAAGAACCCGGGTCCCTTTAGAACCCTTTAGAACTCACCGACAGAAGGTGAATTTCAGGGGTCAAATCAACATGTGAAGCGCCGGGTTCCAGAACAGGTTCTGGTCTCTGTCTCTAGCCTCTTCTGGACCAGACTCTGATTTTCAAATCAGTCGTCTGTTGATTTTATTTTTTTATTTTTTAAAGTTCAGCGTAAATCAGCCAATCACAGCTCCTCCTCTGTCCACACGATGCGGTCATGTGACAGGCTGGACCAATCACATTACATGTGGTTCACAGTGTTCAGTATGGAGACGACCTGCTGGAGGCTTCAGGACGCTGTGGGGGACGCTACTTTAGCTCCGCCCATTTTTATATACAACCAATGGTTGTGACACAGTCCCAGCGCAGTTTGTTCGTACTTTGACCAGTTTCTGGTGGACCGGAACCAGTCTGTGGTGGACCGGGACCAGTCTCTGGTGGACCGGGACCAGTCTCTGGTGGACCGGGACCAGTCTGTGGTGGACCGGGACCAGTCTGTGGTGGACCGGGACCAGTCTCTGGTGGACCGGGACCAGTCTGTGGTGGACCGGGACCAGTCTGTGGTGGACCGGGACCAGTCTGTGGTGGACCGGGACCAGTCTCTGGTGGACCGGGACCAGTCTCTGGTGGACCGGGACCAGTCTGTGGTGGACCGGGACCAGTCTCTGGTGGACCGGGACCAGTCTGTGGTGGACCGGGACCAGTCTGTGGTGGACCGGGACCAGTCTCTGGTGGACCGGGACCAGTCTGTGGTGGACCGGGACCAGTCTGTGGTCTCCCAGGGTTCGGGACAGCGGAGCTCAGAGCCACGAAGATCCAGCTTTTTGAAAATAAGTCCCAAAGTGGAGCTTTTTGAAATGCTTCAACTCCGTCTCCATGGAAACAACAACACTTTTCTGAAATAGGGGGCGGAGAGTGACCACCTGAAAATAAGGTGGTTGTTAGTTGGATTCCTGTTTCTCCCTGTCCCTTGTCGACGTGTCCTTGAGCAAGGCGCTGAACCCCAGGATCCCCCGCGGACGGACGCACCGCCTTGCGTCGCAGCTGCTTCCACTGGTGTGTGAATGTGTGTGTGAATGGGTGAATGTGTGTCAGGCGCTTCGCGCTCTGCTGGAGAGGTGTGAAATCTGGTCCTGCTCCCAGTCCAGATCCTCCTGGTCACGCTTTTTTTGTCAATTTTCAAAACGTCGCTATTTAAAGTTGAAAATTTCCTTAAATGTAACCGGGGCCACTCCCCCTCTGGTGAGGAAGCCACGCCCCCTCTGGCGAGGAAGCCACGCCCCCTCTAATGAGGAGGGACTATAAATAGAGCGTCTTCCCCTCGGTGTGAGCCCAGCAGCTCCTCCAGAAACCGCATTCCACCGTGCTGTGATCCCGCCAGAAGTAACCGATTGTCTGTCTGCCCCCCCCCCCCCCCCGCCCTCTGCCCCCCCCCCCCCCCCCACAGCGTCCGACAGCAGCCAGAGATTTCAGGAGACGTGTTTTGCGTTTGCCTTGACGCCGCAGCAGGTCCAGCAGATCAGCAGCTCCATGTAAGACCCCGTCCCCCCCGTCCCCCCCTGGTGTCCACACACGTGGAGACGAGCTGTCTGTCTCTCTGTCCCCCCACCCTACCCCACCCCCCACCAGGGACATCTCCGGGAACAAGTGCGACTTCTCGGTTCAGGTCCAGCTGCGGTTCTGCCTGTCGGAGACCAGCTGTCCTCAGGAAGACCACTTCCCCCCCAATCTGTGTGTGAAGGTCAACGGGAAGCCGTGCAACCTGCCGGTGAGGGTCTCACACACACTCTCTCTCTCTCTCTCTCTCTCACACACTCTCTAACCTCCTCTCTCGTTCCAGGGTTATCTCCCTCCAACCAAAAACGGCGTGGAGCCCAAGCGGCCGAGCCGGCCCATCAACATTACCTCACTGGTCCGACTGTCCACCACCGTCCCCAACACCATCGTGGTGTCCTGGACCGCCGAGATCGGACGGGTGAGGACCCTCAATCCCCCACAATCCCCTGCAGCGTCTCAGACCCAGCGTCAGCCTTTGACCCAAGAGCCCAAAGGCCTAAAGAAACACTGAACGCTCTGGGAAGGAGAGATACCAGCAGTTTAACCAGCAGTTTAACCAGCAACTTAACCAGCTGGTTAACCAGCAACTTAACCAGCAACTTAACCAGCTGGTTAACCAACAACTTAACCAGAAGCCTAACCAGCAACTTAACCAGCAACTTAACCAGCAGTTTAATTAGAAACTTAACCAGGAACTTAACCAGGAACTTAAGTTGGAACGATGTTGATCAGTAGTTTCACTGCTCAGTGCATGAGGAGGATTTTACCCCCTGGTTGTGTGTGTGTGTGTGTGTGTGTGTGTGTGTGTGTGTCCAGAGCTACTCCATGGCGGTGTACCTGGTCAAGCAGCAGTCGTCCACAGTTCTCCTGCAGAGACTTCGAGCTAAAGGCATCAGGAACCCCGACCACTCCAGAGCGCTCAGTAAGCCCCGCCCCCTGCCACCAGCTGCGTGTGTGTGTGTGTGTGTGTGTGTGTGTGTCCTAACTGTGTCTTCTGTTGTCGCTCCGCAGTCAAAGAGAAGCTGACAGCAGACCCAGACAGTGAGATCGCCACAACCAGCCTGCGGGTGTCGCTGCTCTGCCCGGTACACACACACACACACACACACACACACACACACACACACACACACACACACACACACACACACACGTCAAACTGCCTTCATGCTCTGCCTGCTTCATGTGGGTTTCAGCATATGTGTTCATCATATACACCTCCGTCTGTGCGTGCGTGTGTGTGTGTGTGTGTGTGTGTGTGTGTGTGCGCAGCTGGGGAAGATGCGGCTGACGATCCCCTGCCGGGCGCTCACCTGCTCCCACCTGCAGTGTTTCGATGCCACACTTTACATCCAGATGAACGAGAAGAAGCCGACCTGGGTCTGTCCGGTCTGCGACAAGAAGGCTCCGTACGAGCACCTCATCATCGACGGGTGAGTCCGGCCCCGAGCCCCAGACCCCCCCAGATCCCCCTGGACCCTCCTGACCCCCCCGGACCCCCCCGGACCCCCCTGGGCCTCTGACGACTCCCCTCTGCCCTCCTGCTCCATCAGCTGGTTTTGTTCTCTCATGGAAGCTGCCTGTCATTCCTCCTCTGTCCACCGGGTGGCAGTGTTGACTGACTTCAGCCACTGAAAGCACAGCGTTCCTCTGTGTTCCTGTGGAGATGTGGGGAAAACAGCTCATCGCACTCATAGGTGTCGACATAAGGCCCGTGGGCCGACACCGGCCGCCATGAGGCAGAAATCAGGCCACACAAACAAACAAACCACCAATCAAATGGAGAAGGAGAGACCCGACCAACACGACACTGAAAAACACCCACAATGCAACAGATGGTAGAAGTGTTTTGGGACATTCGTTTGGATTTACCACCTCAAGGTTTTCTTCAAATTGGCTTCCTGTTCAGATCCGAACCATTTTCAGTCTGATGGGAACGAGCGACCGTTTCATTACAGTCATGGATGATGACTGTGTGTGTGTGTGTGTGTGTGTGTGTGTGTGTGTGTGTGTGTGTGTGTGTGTGTGTGTGTGTGTGTGTGTGTGTGTGTGTGTGTGTGTGTGTGTGTGTGTGTCTCTCAGGCTGTTCGTAGAGATCCTCAACAGCTGTCTGGACTGCGATGAGATCCAGTTCAAAGAGGACGGGAACTGGTCGCCCATGAGGTCCAAGAAGGAGGTGCAGGAGGTGTCGTCTGCCGCGTACAACAACGGGCTGGACGGTGAGGGCTGCACGTGTGTGTGGGTGGGTGTGCGTGTGCGTGTGTGTGCTTCAGGAGGAGGAGGGGGACCATGCTCCCCCCTCCTTGTTTATGCTGTTGCCAGATTCAATCAGCTGAGGCATCAGTCAGTAAACGGCCCGTCGCCGTGGTAACAGACACCCGGTTTATCAGCTCGTCTCCCTGTTTTAACACTCGCACCAGGAACATGTAAAACCCCCCACAACCACCAGGGGGCGTATTTTCTCAAACACTGCACTGAAGCCAATGAGGACTCGGAAAACCAGTGGGCTCAAACATCTGGTTCAGGGACCTGCTCCAGGCCACCAACACCTTCCTCCTCTGACATCAGATTATAGAGCCTCTTCCTCCTCTAAAGTTGGGATTATGGAGCATCTTCCTCCTGAGGGGACCCTGTTGCTGTGGCTCAGTGTGCGATGTCCTCGCTGTCCTCAGGTTCGTGTCGGACGCCGTCCGGCTCGGAGCAGTGCAGCTCGTCGTCGTCTCACGGCGGAGGAGCCAGCAGCAGTAAGAAGGTGGAGGTGATCGACCTGACGCTGGACAGCTCCTCGGACGAGGAGGAGCTGGACTCCCCGCCTCCCCCGCCTCCCCCGCCGCCTCCCCCCGTCAAGAGGGCGTGTCCGTCTCTGTCCCCGACGTCGCCGCCCGTCATCAACAAAGGGTGGGTGGGGCCGGCAGTGTGGTCCAGTGCTGCCCCCTGGTGTTTTCACCCCCCCCTCCTGACTGAAACCGGCGGGCCACTGCTGAGGTTCTTCCCGTCTGCTTCTTCTTCAGGGTGTTGAACCTTCACCACCAGGCGTCCCCCGTGAGCCGGACCCCCAGCATGCCCGCCATGGACACCAGCTACATCCCCCCCGTGCCCCCCCTCATCCAGGACTACAGACCCTACTACCACACGCCCAATGACCTGTCAGGTAAGCCCCGCCCCCTCCCACTCTGTGCTCAGCCTAGAACCAATCAGGAGCGCTTTAACTCACCGCCGTGGTTCATCATCGACTCTGAGAACATCTGAAGTATTTAATACGACTTTAATGACAAGTTCTCTGAAGTGGTTGGTTGGTTGGTTGGTTGATTGATTGGTTGGTTGGTTAGCTGGTTGGCTGGTTGAATGATTGGTTGGTTGGTTGGTTGGTTGGTTGGTTGGTTGGTTGGTCGGTTGATTGAATAATTGGTTGGTTGGTTGGTTCTTTGTTCGTTTGGTTGGTTGGTTGCTTGCTTGCTTCTTTGGTTGGTTAATTATTTGTTTGTTTGGATGGATGGTTGGTTGGTTCTTTGATTGGTTGGTTGGATGGTTGGTTGGTTAGTTGGTTGGCTGGTTGAATGATTGGTTGGTTGGTTGGTTGGTTGGTTGGTCGGTTGATTGAATAATTGGTTGGTCGGTTGGTTGAATAATTGGTTGGTTGGTTGGTTGGTTGGTTGGTTGTTTGAATGATTAGTTAGTTGACTGGTTGGTTGGTTGGTTGGTTGAGTGGTTAGTTGGGTGGTTGGTTGGGTGGTTGAATGACTGGTTGGTTGGTTGGTTGAGTGGTTGGTTGGGTGGTTGAATGATTGGTTGGTTGGTTGATTGGTTGAATGATTGGTTGGTTGGTTGGTTGGTTGAGTGGTTAGTTGGGTGGTTGGTTGGTTGGTTGGTTGAGTGGTTAGTTGGGTGGTTGGTTGGGTGGTTGAATGACTGGTTGGTTGGTTGGTTGAGTGGTTGGTTGGGTGGTTGAATGATTGGTTGGTTGGTTGATTGGTTGAATGATTGGTTGGTTGGTTGGTTACTTGGTTAGTTTGTTGGTTGTAGGTGGATTGTCTTCAATTCTTCATCCTGATCCGTTACTTCTTCTTCTTCCTCTCCAGAGTTGAACTTCTTCTCTTTCCTTCAAGGAGACAATCATCAGGTACGTTCGTCTGATCGACCTGCAGAGCATTTCTGACGAGCTGATATCGTCTACTTTCACCTGAAGACTCAAACCAGCTCCAGTGGTGATGGCTCTGCTAATGCTAATGCTAACACCGTAATGACGTAGTGGTCATTTCCAGAGTGTGACTCTTTGTGAGGATTGTTTCCACGATGACGTCTCAGAATCTGTTAGAGTAAGACTCAAACACCCGACTCAGAACTCTGCTTTGGAGCTGTTTCATGCTGGTGGTAGTTTAAGTGGAGCTGAAGCTCCTGGATTCCACAGTGGAGTCAGGTGGAGATCTGAAACATGCTGGAAAGTTGCTGGAAAACACACATGCACATGGACAACATGCAGACTCAAACCGGGGATCTTCTGCGGGGGCTGCTGTCTGAGCACGGCGAGGAAGAAGCAAGAAAACACACGAAAATCAACCTTTAGTTTGTGACGACAGCGCTCAAAGTGAACCCAGATGTGTGTTTTCACATCTGGTGAACTTCAGCTGCAGTCAGACTGGAAAACAGCTGAGAACACACACACACACACACACACACACACACACACACACACACACACACACACACACTCCCTCTCGGGGACTTCATGATTTCCACACGGTTAGATTTTCAGAAGGCGTCCTGATCGGGAGAGCCCAGCAGAGTGAAGCTCGCTGTTTTTTTTCTGGATTTCCTGCTGAAGCCGCTCCTGTCTGATGCCTTGAAAGGGAGAAGTCAGTGTTTGGGATGGGGTTGCCATGGAAACGGGAACTAAATGTGTCGTTTGAGAATCTTCTGGGGTGTTTTCGGGATGATTTCAGATCAATGCGTCGTTCCTCCGTGGCAGTGAGTCGTTCTTCTTCGCTTGCTGCAGCCAGCAAATGAGGAAGTGGAGGAAATGGAAAAAAAAAACACTTCTTCCAGGTGTATCAGCGCGTCACAACGCACACAGTACAAAAACTTCTTCACAGGATTGACCACAACTGATAAAGATATTCAAACAGTGGCTTGTATCCACATGACGGAAGCTCAGAAGTATCGAATGACGGAAAATAAAAACCAGACAAGGCCTGCAGCAGCAGTCAACCGTTCTGGGAATGTTGACGTCTGTATCCATGGTAACAATGGTAACAATATGTTCACACATGCTGGAATTCCAACACCATCTTAGAATCTCCTGATCTCGCCAATGCTGTTCCTTTGCTGCTGTAGACACAAAGCCCCGGACCGTTCTGGTAGCCCCGGACCAACCTGGTAGCCCCGGACTGATCTGGTAGCCCTGGACCATTCTGGTTGCCCAGGATTGATCTGGTAGCTCCAGACCAATCCGGTAGCCCTGTACCGATCTGATAGCCCTGGATGGATCTGGCAGCCCTGGAGCGATCTGGTAGTTCCGGACATATTTGGTAGCCCCGAACAGATCTGGTAGACCTGGACGGATCTGGTAGCCCTGAATCGACCTGGTATCCCCAGACAGATCTGATAGCCCCGGACTGTTGTGGTCGCCCAGGATCGATCTGGTAGCCCCAGACCGATCTGGTAGCCCAAGACAGATCTGGTAGACCTGGTCCATTCTGGTTGCCCAGGATCGATCTGGTAGCCCTGGACGGATCTGGCAGCCCTGGACCAATCTGGTAGCTCCGGACCGATCTGGAAGCCCCGGACCGATCTGGTAGCCCTGGACCGATCTGGAAGCCCCAGACCGATCTGGTAGCTCCGGACAGATTTGGTAGCCCCCGACCGATTTGGTAGCCATGGACCAATCTGGTAGCCCTGAACCGACCTGGTATCCCCGGACCGTTCTGGTAGCCCCGGACCGATCTGGTAGCCCAAGACAGATCTGGTAGCCCTGGTCCATTCTGGTTGCCCAGAACCAATCTGGTAGCCCTGGACCAATCTGGTAGCTCCGGACCGATCTGGAAGCCCCGGACCGATCTGGTAGCCCTGGACCGATCTGGAAGCCCCGGACCGATCTGGTAGCTCCAGACCGACCTGGTAGCCCCGGACAGATCTGGTAGCCCTGGACCGATCTGGAAGCCCCGGACCGATCTGGTAGCCCTGGACCGATCTGGTAGCCCCTGACCGATCTGGTAGCCCCGGACCGATCTCGTAGCTCCAGACCGATCTGGTAGCCCCAGACCGATCTGGTAGCTCGGGACCGATCTGGTAGCTCCGGACCGATCTGGTAGCTCCGGACCGATCTGGTAGCCCTGGACCGATCTGGTAGCCCCAGACCGATCTGGTAGCCCCGGACCGATCTGGTAGCCCCAGACCGATCTGGTAGCCCAAGACAGATCTGGTAGCCCTGGTCCATTCTGGTTGCCCAGGACCGATCTGGTAGCCCTGGACCAATCTGGTAGCTCCGGACCGATCTGGAAGCCCCGGACCGATCTGGTAGCCCTGGACCGATCTGGTAGCCCCGGACCGATCTGGTAGCCCCGGACCGATCTGGTAGCCCCAGACCGATCTGGTAGCCCCGGACCGATCTAGTAGCCCCGGACCGATCTGGTAGCCATGAACCGATCTGGTAGCTACACTGGGTTCCGCAACATGACACATATGAGACCCGCGGACGGTTCTGGAGCAAGACTGCTGTTTACGACGCAAAACATTCATTGGAATCAGGGGTGACACAGATGATGTGTCCGAGTGACGACTCGGTGAGACTCACAGTGCTCTTTCTCTCGCCCCGCTGGTCACTTTCAGCTTTTTTTGTTTGAATTGTCTAGATTTAGTGGAAGAAAACTTTAACTGCCGTTTGTCCCCTCTCTGACCCCGCCCCTCCCCTCTGACCCCGCCCCCTCCTCCTCAGCATTACAACATGGTCATGGCAGCGGCGGCCGCCGCCTCGGCCTCAGACGACCACGAGCTGCTGCTGAACCGCTTCCTGCCGTACAGCGCCTCGTCCTCGGCCTCCCAGCTTTTCCTGGACCAGTCGGCGGCGTCCTCGGGCGCCTCGCTCGCCATGCCCACCAACGGCACCGCCAACCCAGGCAGCGGCAGCAGCAGCCTGCGCGACTCGCACTCCGCCCACTCCACACACTCCACACACTCCTCGCACACACTCCCCGGGGCGGCGGCCGGCCGCGGCGGCTCCGAGGCGGCGGCAGTGGCGGCGGCCATCTACGGCGGGATCCCCGACGTCATCTCGTTGGACTGACCCGAGGTGGGCGGAGCCTGCGCTCTGACATGCGCTGACCCCTGACCTTTGACCCCCAGGGACGGTACCCTGACTTCGAAACCCGCCCAGCATGTGAACCCTCAGTCCTGCTGTCCCGGTCCTGGTCCTGGTCCCGGTCCTGGTCCCGGTCCAGTACCACACTGGCACACAGCGAAGTTGCTACCTGAGCAGAAGGAGCGGCGCCGAGAACAGAGAACAAAATCTATTTTCTCTTTTACTTTTCTAAACAGGACGATTGGTCGACTCGTCTCGCTCGCCCTGGACGCTTCTCAGTCTCTCTCTCTCTCTCTCTCTCTCTCTCTCTCTCTCTCTCTCTCCTGATTCATTCCTTTTTGATTGGCAGTTTCTTCATGTGCTTTTAATTTTATTTCGCTCTTAAGTTATGTACGATATTTAAACTGTTTTAAATATATAATATATAAATATATGCATTCCCTTTGACCTTCAGGTTCACGCTGCAGTGCAGAGGGCGTGCGAGGGCGAGCCCCACGTTAGCATCTTCAATGCTAAGTGTCCTTTAGTTCAGACATTTCCTCCAGCTCGCTCACCAAACACCCGGTTTGTTCCCCACGCTCCTCTCGACGCTCTGGTTCCGCCGCCGGGATCCTGGCGTCCGTCGAGGATCTGAACTCCTCTAAAAGTCTGGTTCGGATTCTGGTCTCGCTCGGGCCTTGTTTCCACGGCAACGATTCCAAGTGAAGAAACTACACCCGTGGCTGTGTTTTGAGCTTCGGTTTGCACGGCGGCGGCGCTCGGAGCCACTGGAAACGCCGTTTGTGGAACTTCTTGGAAATGCTCGGGCTCTGTTACCATGGAAACGGGCAGAAACAACAGTGTCTGAAACGTTGCTGCTGGATCCACGGCCCACGTAAATAGCTGCTCTGCACATGCAGGGACAGTGGTCTGTCTCGTTCCAGTCCAGATCCTCCTGGCCCTGGTTCCAGTCCAGATCCTCCTGGTCCTGGTTCCAGTCCAGATCCTCCTGGTCCTGGTTCCAGTCCAGATCCTCCTGGTCCTGGTAGTTTTAGAGCTGACAGTGTTGTGTCCACATGATCGTCCAGGTTCTCCATTGTTAAAGTTTATGGTGTTTTCTTCTCTCTGGCTTCATGAGGAAACCCAGCAGCACCACCTAGTGGTCCACCATGGAGACTCCCTGGTGTGGTTTTGCAGTGCGGTTGCACGGCTTTCTGGGAAACGCTGAGCGTTTCCTCTAGAATCGTTCTGGAATCTGAGGATCGGTCAACACTCATGAAGTTCGTCCGTCGCCTCCGGAGGCTCAGCAGTGTCTGGAAACGTCTCTCTTGAGACGTGGTCCGGTTGTCCTGCGGGGACATCTCGTCCTCCCTCGTGTGTCGGAACAGTCCTGGTTCCACGTCCAGCTGAGAGGTTGAAGAACCAGATCCGTCCTTCTGTGGGCCTGTTTCTGCTTCCTGTTGGGATGCAGTGACACCTGCTGGTCAGTCATGGTACTTCCTGATGCGTTGTGATCGGTTCTGCCGTTTGGTTCTCCGTCCTCAGGACCGGGTTGGTTCAAGTGAAAACCTGGTTCTTGGTTTCTGTTCCAGAAGAGTTTCCTGTTTATATGGAAGTGGAAAAAAAAAACAAAACAAAACACTGAAAAACAGTGTGATTAGCATGTCAGGATGCGAGTTAGAACCGAAACACACACACACACACACACACACACACACACACACACACTCACTCTGGGAGAACAGGGACGGACCGCCTCTTGGCCACAGAGCCCCAGTGTTTCACAACGTTCCACGTTGGGAACTGTTTTAAAAAAGTTGTGTTTTCAGTATCTCTGAGCGCCGTTGCCATGGAAACAGACTGTGGATACTTGAAATCGTTGTCGTGTGAGCGAGGCCTCGAGTTCCTGAAGGAGCAGATTGATGAAGGTCTGGGTTCTTTCGCGCCTTCACTTCCTTTACGTCTCGTTTGAAATCAGAAAGACATCAGGGTTTCCTCAGTCCGCCTGACGGCCCCCGAGCCAGGCAGCAGGTGAGGTTTGAATCCTGTGAGGTGTTTCAGGCCTGCAGGGTCTGGTGGGGGGGGGGGGGGCTCTGATCCAGCAGAAGGACCGGACCGGACCGGCCGGCCTCCGCTCTGCTCACTGCTGAAACTCAAAAAGGGAAAATGTGTAAATTGTGTTTGAACGTGAGCGTTCACGTCCGTGTGTCTGCGTCTGCGCGCCGAGCGAGAGAATAAAGTTATTTATATATTTTTTAGAAAAGGAAAGTGTACTATAAATTAAAGAAAAAAAACAAAGAAGCCTTGACTGTGGCCAATGAGGAGGTCTGAGATCTGCACTCACTGCCTTAAACACTCCCGGTCCGAGGAGCGACGGTGTACAGCAGGCCGAGTGGAGAGTATTTATTACCTGCATCGGAAGACATTGTTTACTTCTTGAATGTTTCCTGTTTATGTAGAAAAGTTTAGATGTAATAAAATGCATTCTGCTACTCGCCTGCGTCTTTTCTCAGCAGAGGGGGCGGGGCCAGAAGGGGGGGGGCTCTGTGGGGGCGGGGCCAGAACAGGTGAGCCCTGCAGGGGGGGCGGAGCCAGCACACAGGTAAGCTTCACGAGGTCACACCTCCAGCATGTCTCACTGGTCCAGTTTACATTTCAGTAAGATTAAAAACAGTTGTTCGGTGTTAACTGGTGACCCACAGATGTTGAAAACCGACTGAAACTTGTAGACGTTCTAGTGAACGTCGGTTTTCTACAGTTACAGTAAATGTATGTGTTTAGAGTCTTTTGTGAGTCGTATTTTAACATCATGTGTTTACAGAAATCCATCACTCATTACCATGGGAACCAGTTAATCCATAACATCAGGCGGCGGTCCGCCGGTGGTCCACCACCGAGCTCTTTCAACCACTGGCTCCGTCTCTCCTCTCCAGTGTTTTTATTGAAAAGTGTTTCTCAGCCACCGTCCAGTTCTTCTGCTTGTTTTAGACTTTCCTGCTTCCTGTTTCCTGCCCGAGTGAAGCGGATCCACTCTGAGTTACAGAGGTCAGAGGTCACCGCTGCACCTCTCTTCTTCTCCTGTAGGCCGCTGGGTCTTCCTCGTCATTCTTTCACGGTGTCTAAAGCGTCTCTCTGGAGGGAAACTTTAGTTTCCAAAAGGTGAAATTAACAAGAAATTTACTATTAAATAGCTTTGAAGAAACATTCCCTGTAAACAATCTGTCCTGCATCAACAATGTCGAGGTGTTTTCTGTCAGAGAGGTGTGGGCGGGGCGAGCCCGTCACGACTACCGGGTTCCAGAGCCAATGAGATGTTTTTTTTAATTACAGTTTTTTACAATTGCTTAAACACGATTTTGAAAACAGGACTCGGAATTTCTAAACACTACACACAATTAGCACAACAACACACACAATATGGAAAACACTTCACATCCTGTGCAAAATGAAACACTGTTGTAAAAACTATACACACCTTTATAAAAACCACACTATATTACTGTATGAAACACACACATTTCATCAGGCTGAGTTCTGTTTGAACCAGTCACACACTGCAGTGTTTCACTCAGAACACTTTTGGCATTTCTCCCTCTGGACCTCTCAGTGAATACATCACTGTAGTGAAGTACTCAGAGAAAGTACAAATACACAACATAGTAAATTCAAACATCACAAGATCAATGCTGCAGACTTTTGAAAATGTTTTAATTTTTTTCATATAACCTCATTCAGTCAACAGAGACAATCACAAGAAAACCTCCCAACACTGTAAACCCACAAAACAGACAAATGAAAATACTGCACTACCAGTACAGGTTAAGAATATGTAAAGAAAATAAGAAAAACAAAAGAAATATGAGTAAAATGAATGAAATACTAAACATCTCTTGGCCTAGCTGGATCTGTTCGGAGAATTTCGTCTACATCTCAGACAATATCTTTGTTGGAAAGACAATGAGGGACGAACCGTCCTGAATGACGGGTCCTTCCTCGCACAGCTGCAGCGTCAGTTTGGTCACGAGCCTGAATGAGGGCGTCTGAGTCTGGGGCCGGAGATCATAAAGTTTCCACTGCTATGCCCAGAAAGATTCTTGGATGGGGTTTAGAAATGGAGAGTATGGAGGAAGGTCCAGGACTGTAACAGTGGATGGTGCTGAAACCAGTGGTGGACCAGAGCGCAGTGGAGGAGCGACACGTCGTCCCAGAGGACCATGTAGGATCTGGTGCGTTTGGTTATTTCCTGGGAGGAGGCTGAGCAGTCTGTCCAAACATCCGATCATTTGATCTGTGTTGTAAGGGCCCGTATTGGCCTGACGGTGGAGGACCCCATTCAGGGAAAATGGCTGCGCAAAGGGTGACGTTACCCCACGTTGCCCTGGGACATTACTGTAACTATCGCCCTGTGGCCAATGATGTCTCTCACCTGTTGCATTTTCATAGAGCTCCAACCTGATTGGTGTGTCTACAGTAAAGCAGTCCTGTGTTTTCACACCTGATGCGGGTGTTTAACCAAACGGCTCATGGCTGTGGTCATTTGTCCATCAGTGCTGTGGAACTTCAAGGAAGTGACATCTGGATATACGTCTGTGTCTGATGTATACAAGTGTGTTTAGTGTCTTGCAAATGACTGTGTGTTTGTTACGCATAAAGTGTGAGGCTGACTTTGTGTTTATAGTGGTGAAAATCTGGTCCTGAGTTTTGCTCCGTCAGTGTGGTGTTGATAGGTACGTGAGTCTTTTGTTTTTCGTGTTTATGTAATCATAGAAAACTAAGATTATAGAATACAAACAGTACAAACAAACATCAAACATTTAGACAGACACACACCATTCACACACGTTATTACATTTAGAAGCATCCAGTTATACCACCAGGGGAGAAAATATGAAACAAAAATAACAACGTTCATAATAACATAGAATGACAACAATAAGCAAAGGAAGCAGGGATTCACTGACCCATCAGACGGGTGCAGAACTTCTCCATTAAAGCCGTCGTCTTTACAGTGTTAGCGAAGCTTTTTATTTAAAGTTTTAGTTCTTCTAGAAGGTGGTTCCAGTTCGGTCTCTTCTCAGCCCATTTCATTTAGTGGATGTGGAATCTCCCCAGCAGTGTTTTTATTTGGGTTAACAAGGTTGTTTCCTTATTTTGGTGGAAGCTGATGTTGCAGCCAATCAGCTGGAGCTCCTGGGGTTCACCTTCTGTTTCCAGGGATGATTTAAAAGGTCCAGTTCAGGATTCCTCCGCTTGCTTTAGTGCTGCAGTAAACATGACTCCAGAGCCGATTCCGCCGGATTCCACCTGAATAGTTTTTTCTAAAACTAACAAGATTTTAAAGGATAATTCCACCCAAAACAGGGTTAGGGTTAGGTGTGGGATTTCCCATCCCATCATAACTGGTGTTGTGAGATGTGTCTAGTTATGTGTGTGTTCGGGAGCCCAGTGCGTGACTGAGTGAGAGAGAGAGTGCATGTGTGCGCGTGACCGGTGAGAGAGCGCGCGGAGCAGGAGTGTGTGAGCGTGCAGGAGCTGATGAGGACGGGCACGGCGGCCGGGGCAGATAGGAGACTGCTGTGCAGCGCTCAGATCTTCAGCTCTCCTGGAGTTCTTCTTTTTGCCTCCATTCTTAACGCCGAGGTAACCTGGTTTTCACCTGGTTTTGGGGAGTTAGCCCCGGAGGAGAAGTCATCCCTGGCCCTGGAGAAGGTCTCCCCTGCGTCCCCCAACCACGGTTAGGAGACAGAAGGCAGGAATGGTTAACACTTGGTTGAATCTTGCATTTGAACAAATTGTTATTCGCAGATGAAATAAGAACGCTGTAGATCTCAAACGAGGACGAGTCTGGAGGCAGATCTAGTTTAATGTGAGTGAGGGCGAGGCTGCCTCAGATCCGTTTGCTCTAAATCCTCAATGGAAAAAGATAGTTTGAGATAAAGGGAAGTTTACACAAGTTTATTCTTCCTTCTGCTTTATTTATTTATTTATTTATTTATTTATTTTTATACTGAAAGAAATTAAATTAAAGCAACCAATATTTGTTTTATTTTATTTTATTAATAAAACAATATGAAACAAATGTAAAAGCGAAAAGGGAATCAGCCGCTCTGTGCACGGAGCCCGTTACGCACGCCTCGTGCGCCCCAGCTGGAGGTCTTCCGGCCGCCACGGGACGCTGCGCGCGCCACAGACATGTCGACGTGAAATAATTATCACCTGATTGGTGTCGCGAGCGTCTGCGGTTCGACTGGAACGACGGAGGAGGCGCGCGCGCACTCTCAGCGGGCTCTGTTACGCATGGGCGCACGGTGCCCGTCGGTCCCCGGGTCGGTGAGGAGACGCTGCTGCTGATGCTCCGGGAGACGCCATGACCGCGGGGAACGGCAGCGTGTGCGCGAACGGCTCCGGGAGCGAGCTGGAGCTGGAGGACATCGACGTGACGGCGGACGGGAGCGCGGCGCTGCGGCTGCTGGTGTGCCTGGTGTACTCCGCCGTGTGCGCCGCGGGGCTGGCGGGGAACCTGCTGGTGCTCTTCTTCATCCGGGCGAAGGAGCAGCGCCGGAGGTCCCGGGTCGACTTCTTCGTGCTGAACCTGGCGGTGACGGACCTGCAGTTCGTGCTCACGCTGCCCTTCTGGGCCGCGGACACCGCGCTGGACTTCAGCTGGCCGTTCGGAGACGCCATGTGCAAGATCGTCCTGTCGGTCACCGTCATGAACATGTACGCCAGCGTCTTCTTCCTCACCGCCATGAGCGTGAGCCGCTACTGCTCGGTGGCCTCCGCCGTGAGGGGCGGCGGCGGCGGCGGGGCGGCGCGCGGGTGCCGCTCCGACCGGTGCGTGTGCGCGCTGATCTGGACCTTGGCCACCGTGGCCACCGCGCCCACCTCCGTCTTCTCCACCGTGGGCTCGGTGACCGGGGAGAAGCTGTGCCTGCTGCGCTTCCCGGGGGGGCAGCGCTGGCTGGCGCTCTACCACATCCAGAAGATCGCGGTGGGCTTCGTGCTGCCCATGGCCATCGTCTCCATCAGCTACGTCAAGCTGCTGCGCCTCGTGCGCAGCCGGAGCATGAAGACCGGCAACCCGGGGCGCAGGTCGCGCGTCACCCGCTCCGTCACCGCCGTGGTGCTCTGCTTCTTCCTGTGCTGGATGCCGAACCACGCCGTCACGCTGTGGAGCGTGCTGGTCAAGCTCAACGCCGCGCGCTGGGACAGAGCCTACTACGTGGCGCACACGTACGTGTTCCCGCTGACCGTGTGCCTGGCGCACGCCAACAGTTGCCTGAACCCCGTCATCTACTGCCTGATGAGGCGGGAGTTCAGAGACAAGCTGCGGGGTCTGGTGCGCGGGGGGCCGCTGCGGACAGCCGCCGCCGTGCGTAAAGCGGCCCCGGAGGGCGCTCGAACTCTGTGCCGGCACGCGGCCACGCGCGGTCGCGACCCAGAGGGGCTCGAACTGTGAGCAGAAAGCTCTCCCGCGCGCATTAGCTGTAAATGTCGGAGGCGCAGCTTCACCGTCGGTGCGTAATTGCGCACGGCGCTCGATCTCCTGCGCGTCGCTCCAGAGCAGCGAGCTGCTTCCTCTCGTGTCAATGTGAAGGTAAAGAATGTGACCTGTTTGTGATGAGAATGTAAATATACTGTGAAACTGAGAGTTCAGCAGCCAGAACATCATCTGGAAATAAATCAGTTTGATCGTATTTACAGTTTTCAGAATGGTCTTTTTCTCCGGGATGAATCGGCTGAACACAGTAAAACCGATAAAACACCAGAACAGCTGGGAAAACGGGCAATTAATGAAGTTAATTACTCAAAGAATAATAATGTTGCGGGGAACTGGTCCAATAAAACAGTTTTCTGGACAGACTTTTAGAAGGACAGGATGAAGGGTGAGAGAAAGGGGAAAAGAAAACAAGGATGAAAAACGAGGAAAGCAAAAAAAAAAAAAAAAAGAAATAAAATAAAAATTTGTACCTGGACATCATGACTGCAAACTCTGTCTTTGTATTGGAAGTGAGCATTTTTTTCTTCTATCCAGAAAATTAAGATGTTTTGTTGCAAGAGAGAAAATTTGATCTGGTGGAAAATGCAGAAACCAGCTGGTCTGGAAACTGAAGAGCAGAACGAGATGGACTGATTCAAAGCGTCCAGCGTCAACAGAAGAGAAGAAGAAGGTGCTGAAACTGTTTAATAGTCTAAATCAGAAGTGTTGTCTGTGTGTGTGTCAATAAAAATCTTCTCCGGCTGTTTTTCAACGTTTCTTCAAGAACAACCGAGACCGTCGTCAACAGACGTTTGAGTGGAAAAAGAGAAAAACTTCAAATGACAAAACAGAATTTAGTCTTCAGGGAGGTCTTGATCTGGATTAGAATTAGTGAAGGAAGTTACATCAGAGGAGGAAGATGCTCTAAAATCTGATGTTAAAGGAAGAAGAAGCTCTATAATCTGATGTTAGAGGAGGAAGATGCTCTATAATCTGTCTGGAGCTATCAGTCAGCTGTTGGGAAGCTAACGGCTCAGAGATGCTAGCAGCTGAGGCTAAGAATCGGTTTTCAAGTGAAAACAGAAAAGTTTTGTGTTTTCAGGCTCTGTCTCCATGACGACGGTGTAAACAGCCTCTCTGTTGTTCCTGGTTGTTCCTGCTTTTCCGACTCATTTTGGAGTTTTGAGTTCCTCCTCAGTCTGACGGCTGCACTTTACTTCACTCTCGTTTTTTTCAGAATAACAATCAGACTTCAGGGGAAAAACAATGGAACTCCTGACATTTTGGCGAGCAGCCAATCAGCTGCGAGCCCGCAGGCTGCTGGTGATTATGGGATGTCTGGGAGCCTGGAAAGGGCGTCTGCTGCCACCTGACAGTTTGTCACTGCGCTGGCATTTCGAAGCAGCGTCAGTGTGTGAAAAAGAGAGTGCTCGGAGTGATCAGTCCTCCCTCATCCCTCCATCCTCCACTTCTCTCTGCTTCTCTCAATGAAAACAATAAACAGGATCAAGTTGACCTTTGACCTGATTAACTTCAAGTTTCTGACCTGAGATCAGGAAAGAATCTGGTCTGAAGAGAAGAGTGAGGAGAAACAGAACAGAGAGGATGGATGGATGGATGGATGGATGGATGGATGGACGGTGATTGATGACGGATGGATAAATGGATGGATGGATGCATGGATGGTTGGTTTAATGATGGATGGATGGATGGATGGATGGATGGATGGCTTAATGATGGGTGGATGGATGGATGGATGGAATGGATGGATGGATGGTTTAATCATGGATGGATGATGGTTGGTGTAATGATGGATGGATGGATGATGGATGGTTTAATGGTGGATGGATGAATGGATGGATGGATGGCTGGATGGATGGTTTAATGATGATGGATGGATGGATGGATGGACAGTGGATAGATGATGACTGGATAAATGGATGGATGGATGCACTGATGGATGGTTTAATGATGGATGGATGAATGGATGGATGGATGGATGGATGGATGGATGGATGGATGGATGATGGTTTAATGGTGGATGGAGGGATTATTTATTTATTTATTTATTTATTTATTTTTTTGGGGGGAGGGGGTTTCCTGAAACATCCAGTTAAATACACTTCAAGTGAGCCACGGGCTGTCGCGTGTTTTGACATCCAGATTATGAACGAATGAGTTCCGCGCGCTGGTGCTGCAGGACGTCTCCGAGCTTTCAGAGCGGTCCCTGAACGCACCGCGGCTCCGCGGCTTCGCGGAGGTCAGGTGACCGGGGACAGGCGGCCCATTCTCGGCTTCTCCTTGGCTCTGGCTCCGATGTCGGGGGTGTTTCTGCCTGGAAGAAATGGACTCTGGCAATGCCGGAATTTGATCAGTCGCAGATCCGACCCGCCGAGTCTGTGAATGGCGCCAAAACAGGACCCTAAACCTAAATTTCAAGAAGGTTTGTGGCCGGGGACGGCAGCAGGGGGGCGGGGTTGTTATTGTTGTTGTAGCCGCTGCTGCCGCCGCCGCCGGAGCTCCGGAGCTATGTTCTCCAGAGCGGAGCGCAGGGGCCGAATCACCCCGCGGACACGCTGGAGAGGAAAGCGAAGCCACGTGAATTCCTCCGCGGTTCTCTCCGAAACGCGCTGTTTCCACCAAATCAGCGTCAAGTCGACGTTGGCGCCATGCTAGCAGTTAGCATGTTAGCTCCAGTGAAGTGACACAGAAAGGCTCCCCCGCTGTTCATATGACACAGTTTTAGGATTTAACTCTGTCCGAGGCTGCCCGGGGGGTCGTTACACTCCACAACATTGTGGCTGTTTTGTGTTTTATGCTGTATTTTTCTCACATTTTATTTTCCCTCCATTCAGGTGAAAGAGTCCTGTGTTTTCATGGGCCATTGCTCTATGAGGCCAAGGTTAGTGTGTGTGTGTGTGTGTGTGTGTGTGTGTGTGTGTGTGTGTGTGTGTGTGTGTGTGTGTGTGTGTGTGTGTGTGTGTGTGTGTACTCGTATTTCTATCCTTGTTGGGGCCAAATGTCCCCACAAGGATAGGAAAACCTGGAACGACGTGCCTTGTGGGACCTTTTTCCGGTCCTAATGAGGAGAAACAGTGTTTCTTGACCATGTTGTTGTTACTGATAAAAGTAAAAGTGCAAAAACATTTCTTTAGGGTTTGGCTTTGTTTTGGTGTCGGTTAGGGTTAGGGTAAGGGTCAGGGTTAGGGGCTAGACATGAATGGGAGTCAATAAAAGGTCCCCACAAGGATAGAAATACGAACCTGTGTGTGTGTGTGTGTGTATGTGTGTGTGTGTGTTGGTAAGTTTGTCTCCCTGTGTTTGTGTGTGTCCATCCCTGTGTGAATAAGGTTTATTCCCGTGTGTGTTGGTCTGTGCCTGTGTATGAGGACGGTATGTTCCTGTATGTTTGAGTGTGTGTGTGTGTGTGTGTGTGTGGTGGAATTAAATACACATTCACTTCCAAATCCCTCATTCCCATCAGCAGTGTAACCTACTTGACTACTTATGGAGGTAAAAGTAACTAGTTACACGTTATCATTTTATTCTCTTAGAGATCATTTTATTTTTTAATTCACAAATGTTTGAAGCCAACATATAACTGACACTGTGTCACCTTCACCAGCTCTTCGTCGAAATGAAATAATCAAGGAAAAAATGTTTTATCAGTGTAACTTAGTTTAAATCTTAAAGCACTGCAGGTCTTCACATTACAGTCTTTAACTGGTGTTTTGTGTACTTGTACCTTTTCTGAGTGTTTCTTGGGCTCGTGTGAAATATTCAGCAACTTTGGACGAATGCGCTCTGTTTGTGTTTCAGTGTGTGAAGATCAACATCAAGGAGAAGCAGATTAAATACTTCATTCATTACAGCGGATGGAACAAAAAGTGAGCCCTGTGTGTGTGTGTGTGTGTGGTGTGTGTGTGTGTGTGTGTGTGTGTGTGTGTGTGTGTGTGGTGTGCGTGTGTGTGCGTGTGTGTGCGTTGTGTGCGTGCGCAAGCTTTCCACCGCGCTTCTCTTGAAAGTCCAAAACCGAGTCCGTTTCCACGGAAACGCTGAAAACTGTCACTGGAGTGCCAGGACAGAACAGTTGTTTCCTCGCCGTTTCCATGGAGACGGGAGTCGGCGTATTTTCCCTAAAGTTGCGTTTCCAGTGTCTCCGACCACCGTCGTCGCGGAAACGGAGCTGAGAACGCAGCAGAGGCTCTCTGTTCTGAGAACGTCGCCGTGCTAAACGCGTCGATTCGTGCGCGTTTGCGTTGTTTTGTCCCGCCTGGCTCCATCGTCAACATTTCAAGTCTGTTTTTCCGCTTCTGTTGCGTTTCATCTTGTTTTGTTCAGTTTTCTCCATCTGACATTTCTTTTGCTTCAGTTTGAGATTTTTTCAGTTCTCACACTGTTTTCTGTTTCATTTCCGTCTCCTCCTGATCTTCTAGTCTGGTTCATTGTCTCTAATTGTACCGTCTCTGTGTTTTTAAACGGCTTTTTTTTTTTTTTGCATTTTTCCATCATTTTCACCAGTTTCCTTATTTCACGTTTGTTTTTAGAGAATACATTTTCTTTATCAGTAATTTTATATCATTTTTGTGTCTTTTGAATTGTTTTATGTTGATTTGATCCAGTTCAGGTTGTTTTTATTTGACATTTTGATTATTTTCCTGTGGAAATATATGTTTCTTTTTCACTTATTTTGTGTCTTTCTTGCTCCTGCGTCTCTTTTTTCGTGATCCTTTCAACATTCCTTCTCACATTTTTTCCTGCGCTGTGTTTTTCTTGCGTTTCGTGGCTGAGCACGTTGTCCTCCTTCAGCCTGCTCGTGGCCTCTCTTCACCTCTCCTCTGTTGTTGTGAGCGCTCGGCCTCCTCTCCTCTGTTCTTGAGAGGAAGTGCTGAAGGTCTCCTGTTCTCTCTTGCAGCTGGGATGAATGGGTTCCTGAAAGCAGAGTTCTCAAATATGTGGACAGCAACCTTGCCAAACAAAAAGAGCTTCAAAAGGCCAATCAGTAAGTGTTTTTCCACCACTGAATATTTTAATCTTCTCATGTCTTTAAGAAAAGAAGCAGACGAATCTTTTCACTCCTCAGAGGAGAAACTTTACAGACTGAGCCCAGAAACTCTGAACCAGACTCAGACTCATACCCCTTTCCCACCGGCCGAAAACCCCGTTTAAACCCGCTGATACCCGGCTCCTCGTGGCAGTAGGAAAGGCTTTAAACGGGATTCCGACCCGGGCGACTCGTGTTTTAATCGGCTCGCCCCCGATGGGCTTCAGTGTGGAAAGCAGGTGAAAAGCAGACCCGGGTCGACGCAGTAATTTAGTTTACGTGATGATGTCGCCGTAGCGTGGCTACGTTAGCACGCTAGCTGTTTTTAGACGTGGCGTGAGATTTCCTTCGTCAGCATGACCCAGCGTTGGCAAGACAGCGAGACCAGAGAGCTTCTCTTGATCCGTGGGGAGGAGGAGATCCGTCCACAGGTAACGGGGACTGAGCTCTAGTACATTGTTTACTTTCGCTTTGCTCTGTCGCGCTGATGATGTCATCAACGTGGGACACCATCAGCGTGGGAAAACACAGTCTGCAGGCCGTGGGAAAGGAGTCAACTGCCGATTGTTAGCGGGTCGAAAACACGAGTTGACCCGCCACCGAAACGAGCAGGTCGACCCGCTAACAACAAGGCTCCTTTCCCGCCGCCTGGAGACCCGGGTCTAGCTGCCTGCTGGCGAGCCGCGTCGCTGCGTTTTGCCGCGCTGATAGTGTCCCACGTTGATGACATCATCAGCGCGACGGAGCAAAGCGAAAGTAAACAATGCACTAGAGCTCAGTCCCCGTTGCCTCTGGACGAACCTCTCTGGTCTCGCTATCTTGCCAACGCTGGGTCATCTTGACGAAGGAAATCTCACGCTGTGTCGAAAAAACAACAACAAGCGCGCTAACGTAGCCACGCTATGTCGACATCGTCACGTAAATCACCGCGTCAACCCCGAGTCTGCCTTTCACACTCTCTTTCGCCCCTCCCACTAAAAGCCGAATGAAGCGACCTGTTGAAAACCCGGGTCGGTTTCAGGGTCGAAATGCCGATTAAACCCTTTCCACTGCCACGAGGAAGCCGGGTGTTAGCGGTTTAAACGGGTTTTACGCCAGTGGAAAGGGGCTATACACACACACACACACACACACACCACACACACACACAGTAACCGATTACACACTTTGGATAATCTTCAGCCCGAATAAACATCCCTGTAAAAACCTCTGACCTTTGTAATTTTCAAATTTTTGTAAATGATGTTAATTCTGTAAATCGTCGCCATATTTATTGTGTTATTTGTTTGTGTCTTAATTCCTCCTATTCATATTTTAAACCTGTGCCTTTTCAAATCTGTCCCTTCTTTTGTCTGTTTGCACCCGAACCAAAAGAAATTCCTCGTACAGAGTACTGTACCTGGCAATAAGCCCGATTCTCACTCTGATTCTGACTCTGAAGAGACTCAGACTCTGCTGAACCAACACGTCAGGTTTGACGTTACGTAACATTACATTTCCAACTTTTTGGTTTTTGGCCGTCAGTCCACCTGACTGAGTTAGTTATAGTAAAAGGAACTTTACAAATGTTGAATTAATCCTCTTTTAAATCAATAACACAATATAGGATTAATTAATAATAATTACTTAGGTCTAGTTTTGTGAGCAGATTTCTTGAATTATCTGTGTTTCATATTGGGTTAGGGTTAGGGTTCGGTGTGCTTCAGAGATTCGTCACTTTGTCGCTGCCTGAGCTGGAAGTGAAATGTGCACAGAATGTTCCCGAGACGCGTCCGTCCGTTTAATCAACCCTCTAGTTGAACGCAGCTCTATATTTGCTGGTTTCATGACGCTCGGTGTGGAAGAGCTTTCTGTTCTGACGGTTCTGCTTCTTTCCTTCCACAGGGACCATTATGTGAGGGAAAGATGAGGGGTTTTAGCGCCGAGCAAGAAGATTGCTGCTGTGCAGCAGAAAAATGTCGACCTGTAAGTGTTCAGGCGGCGCCGCGCTCACAGCCGCTCGCTCCTCCCACTGCAGTCACTTCACCTCAAGTCCGACCAACAACAAAGGTTTTCTCCCAACATTGACAGGAGTTTACTGTGAACTCCTGCTCCAACTGTTTATTCGGCCTTTTCTGATTGAGAAACTGTCAGTTTTGGGTTTCTGCTGCAGTGATGCATCATGGGACAGTTTAAAAGGCACGGCAGCAGCCCAGAGTAATCAGATTACAGGAAGTGCCCCGTTGACACAACGGTTGGCGTGACGACGCCCCGTTTCAGAAAAGTTTCACATTTACACTGCAACATGTTTCCATGGAAACGGCAGAAACACACTGAAAACGATGGCAGGTCACCAGTGGTTTGTTTTGGTAAAGAAGCCACACGCGCGCACGCACACACACACACACACACACACACACACACACACACACACACACACACACACACACTGCAGTGGAAGAACACAGACATTCATGTGGACAGACCGCCATGTTGGATTCAGAAAATTTGCCTCTTTCCCCCGTTTCCATGGAGACAGAGCGTTTTTGAAAGGTTGCCTAATTGCCCCGTTTCCGTGGAAACACAGTATTTCTCAGATGTGGCCTTTTCTGTGGCAGCGTTGTCATGGAAACGGACCACGGAGTGCAATGAAAGTTTTTGCGTTTTCACTGGCAGCTGTTGCCGTGGAAACGGGGCCCAGAAACAAACAGAACCAGTCATAAAGCACCAATCAGGGGAGGTGGAGACATTAAAAAAAAAAAAAAATAGACAAAACAAGACACTGATTTAAAGAAGGTTCTAAAAGCTTTGAGCTGTGACTGAAGAGGAAGAAGGCAGCTGATCACGTCTGGCTGAAGCGTCACTCATGATCTTTCTCTGTTCTCATTCTAGGAAAGTGAAAAAGGCAAAACAAAAGAGTAAGTAACGTGGAGGAGAAGGTGAACCTGTGTTCCTTTAACTGTCTGACGTACACGAAGACGATCCAGATTATGTTTTCAGATGTAAAGTGTGCTCGGTGGTTTATTCTGATGACTCATGGAGGGAAAATGCAGTTGAGTCCATTTTAGTGCCCGCCGCTCCATCAGGGGCGCCGCGGCTCGTAGCAGCTCCGGTCGGGACTCACTGTCCTCCTGTCCTCCTGTCCTCCTGTCCTCCTGTCCTCCTGTCCTCCAGCGCCGGGGCCGGGCGAAGGCACCAGCGGCGGGGAGCCGCCCCAGGGGCCCCGCAAGAAGAGGGCCCGGGTGGACCCCACCGTGGAGAGCGTGAGTGTCTCCGTCCACCAGGACACACTCCTTCTGGTTCAGTGGCGGCCAGTAAATGATCCTGCAGCTGGTGCATTGTGGGTTTTAGATTTAATTTAGCAGACGCTTTTGTCCAAACCAACATGCAAGACAGACAAACAGACAACATCACACTCGCATTCAAACCTTGGGGCAGTGTAGGGTCAAATAACCAGACATGCATGTTTTGGGACCGTGGGAGGAAGCCAGAGAACCCGGAGGAACACCCCCCCCCCCCCCCCCCCCCCCCCCCCCCCCCCACACACCTTTACTTTGAGGTGTGAAAATGAGTTTTTTTTGTTTCTTCAAAAAACAGGAAAAGAAGGACGGATTTTTCTAATCCTAAAATCAAAATTCTTTATTCATAAATGCAAATACAGCAGACAGAAGCCGTCGTTTACCCACTTCAGAAATGTTGTGCTCTTAAATAAAAATGTTAAAAGACTATGGAAAACAAAAAGGCTGTAAGAACTATCAGTATCTGTGAGAAATTTAAACTGTTTGACAGAAACTGATGGCTTATTGTGTCCCCCTGGCATCATGTTTGTCATGTACGTGTATATTTACAATTAAAAAAAAAAAAAATCACATGAAGCATGGCGGTCTCCATGTTGATCTGTTGTATCCGGTGGTGCTGAAGGAGTGCAGTATTCTGCTGTAAAAGCGGCAAAAGGCTGGCAGCCTTCAGCAGGACGTCTGCTCAGCACAGCGCCATTGTTGTTGTTGTTTACAGTGTTTTGCACACTTGTTACGACGTAGCGCGACGACGCCAGCGAATCAGGAAACGCTCCAAAACAGGAGGAATTACGGAGATGCGGATTCAACAGTTTTGGGATCTGTTCACCCTGGGACCTGGCTTAAAACAAGTTTGGTTTCAGATCCACGGAATGCTGAATTCGTGTGGATGACAGGGTGAACGGATCAAATGTTTCTGAGGTTTGGCCTGGACTCGTCTTCGTGTGGGTGGGGCCTGAGTCTTTATTTTTTCAGGTCATGGCTGTGTTGAAGTAACTCTGAATCCCGGTTATTAAACCAGACGTGAAGTATTCTAGAGACTGATGGAGAATCCGTCTCTTATCGGAACCACCACATGGTTCCTGGACAATGAATGAATAAAAACTCCACCATGGCCGCAGAAACGAGCAATATTCACTGAAAGTACTGACAGAAAATCAAAGATCAAACCACTGGACTCACAGCTGCCATCTAATGCACATATTTACAGCTGTGTTGTGTGTGTGTGTAGGAGGAGATGTTCACCAACCGTGTGGAGGTGAAGGTGAAGATCCCGGAGGAGCTGAAGCCCTGGCTGGTGACGACTGGGACTCATCACACGGCAGAAGCAGGTGGAGGAAGTTCTCATGGTCACTGCTCAGCACAGTAGAAACTCGCCGTGTTTTTAATGAACACACACGTCTGAAATGGTGTGAAGTGTTTCTGCTGGTGAGGAGGAGCAGCCGAGGGTCTCTGCACAGCAGTCAACCTGGAAAATGTGGTCAAGTGGGAGGAGCTAGACGAAGGAGGTAAAGTAAATGGGCCCGAGGACAGAACCCTGAGGGACGCTGAACGTCTTCTCCTGTTGCAGCTGTTTCATCTTCCTGCCAAGAAGAGCGTGGAGACGGTGCTGGAGGACTATGCAAACTACAGAAGTCAAAGGAAACTCCGACAACAAGTGAGGCCCCTCGCTGTGTGTGTGTGTGTGTGTGTGTCAGGATGGGATCGTGAACGCCAGCGGCCCGCCTGAGGCTCCGCCCCCTTGTCTCCTCAGGGAGTACGCGGTCAGCGAGGGTGGGTGGCGGGAATCCGGGAATACTTCAACGTCATGCTGGGAACGCAGCTGCTCTACAAGTTCGAGCGGCCGCAGTACGCTGAGATCCTGTCGGAGCGGCCGGACGTGCCCGTGTCTCAGGTGTACGGCGCGCCGCACCTGCTGCGCCTCTTCGGTACGACCCGGTGGGCGGGGCTTAGTCTGCGGGGAAAAAAAAAAGGCGTCTTTTTCCAGAGTGTTTATTTTGTGACAGTAGCAATGTGTGAAGCAGCTCTAGAAAAGAAATCCACCCGACGTCTTCTCACGAAACCAGACGGAGCAGAAAAGGACTCCAGTCTCAACAATAGTCCGGTCTGCTGCGACGTCCAGTGAGACCAAACCAAACACCGGGAGCTGCTGGGTTCTGCAGGTCCCGCGGCTTGTTGGGAGGCTAATGCTAGCTAGCGAGTCCTGATAGCCCAGCTTGCCTCTCGGTGCTGTTAGTCTGACGTAAACGTTGAAAAATCACTTTTTTCTTTGATGTTTTGATCATCGTCTTGTTGATTTGGCCAGATTGGAGCCTCTTGGGGACTGGTTTTGGCCCACGTGCCTTATGTTTGACATCCTTCTGTGTGTGTGTGTGTGTGTGTGTGTGTTCCCGGGACAGTCCGGATCGGAGCCATGCTGGCCTACACGCCTCTGGACGAGAAGAGTCTGGCTCTGCTGCTCAGCTACCTGCAGGACTTCCTCAAGTAAGCTCCGCC
Organism: Salarias fasciatus; assembly: GCF_902148845.1. Taxonomy (NCBI): domain Eukaryota; kingdom Metazoa; phylum Chordata; class Actinopteri; order Blenniiformes; family Blenniidae; genus Salarias; species Salarias fasciatus. Next base: position 38,793,614 of record NC_043745.1, on the reverse strand, counting down.
TCCTGAACCCTGCTCGCCACAGCGGCTCCGCTCTGTCAGGGCAGAACGGCCTGATGGGAGTCAGGAAGTCGCTTTTCTGCTAAGGAAACAGTCTCTGCAGACTGTAACAGGCGCTTCTGACTGTAACAGTTCCTGCTGACGGTAACAGTTTATGCTGAACGTAACAGATACTGCTGACTAACAGTTTATGGTGACATAACAGGCGCTGCTGACGGTAACAGTTTCTGGTGACGTAACACTTCCTGCTGACTGTAACACTTCCTGCTGACGGTGACAGTCCTGTCGTGCAGTACAGAGAACGTTCTGCTCAGGTCACACTGTTAAACTCACACCTGCTGTTTACAATCTTAATCTGATCCTGAAACAGTCATAAAAAACTCTCTGGGCTTCAAAGGACAATGGATGACAAGAAGCCTGTCAGTCACATTGTTACCATGGCAACAGTGAGTTCCCCTGTGATTGGCCGAGAGCTGAAAAGAGGCGGCGTTTTCTGATGACTGCTGTCTGCTTCCTGGTTCTCATAAAGTTCAACGTCAGGAACACCGTGAGGAGAGCCCGGTGTGTTTCAGCTCCCAGTATAAAATGTTGACACATGGCTGAGCGCTGCACCTGGTTGTCATGGAAACCTGGCGTCGCTTCCTGATGCTGTCCTCTGATTTGAGCTCTGAGTGATTGGATTCCTGCTCTGAGTGTCGGCCGGTGTGTGTTGAGTAGATGAATGTGTGCTGAGCAGATGATTGTGTGTGTGTGTGTGTGTGTGAGCTGAGCAGATGAGTGTGTGTCGTCCGTGTCCTGGGCGGACGCCCGGTCACGCCTCGGCCTCCATTGTTCTGACGGCGGCTGCTTCCTGTCCTGCAGGTACCTGGTCAAGAACTCCTCCACGCTCTTCAGCGCCGCCGACTACGAGGTGGCGCCGCCCGAGTACCACCGCAAGGCCGTGTGACGGCACACACACACACACACACACACACACACACACACACACACACACACACACAACACACACACACACACACACACACACACACACACACACACACACACACACACACACGTGGTTCGGAGGAGGGAGCGGACTCGGTGTGTGTGGTCCTCTCCTCCACCAGCTGTGTGTGTGTGTGTGTTCTCACACTCTCTTTTGTTGCATGTGTGTATTTATTAGTGTTTGTCTGCCTCCAACCACGTCGCTCTTCTTTTGTATTTTGTGAATTTGTATCGACTTGTTAAAAAAAAGTTTTTACACAACTGCAGCGGCGTTTCTGTCGTCTGTGTGTGGCGTCAGCAGGGTGTGTGTGTGTGTGTGTGTCTGACACCCAGATTGATTTTCTGACACTTTTCGCTGTTCTGGTCATTTTTAAAGATTTTTTTTTCTCGGATTTCCCGCTTTAACCTTCATGTCCGTCTGGACCTTTACTTCTTCCCCATTTTCTCGTTATTAGTCTCCTTTTTTTTTTTTTTTTTTTTTTTTTTTTTTTAAACTTTTGCCTGTTTTTGGTTTTTCTTCTTTTCCAGTTTCCAGCCTTTTTTTTTTTTAAATCAGAGTGGAAAAAATTAAAAATGAAAAAGTTGTGAAAGCTTGATGAACGAGGTGCAGCCCCCCCCAAAAATATTTTTTTTAAAACACGATTAATCACATTATTTCTGTAGTTAACCACAATTAATCATGCTGTGAATGTAAAGTAACTGGCGGTTTCAGCGCGGAGACTGACCTGTGGCGACAGAAAGAATTTGCTGTTTGACAGCCTCCTCTTCCTCCTCCTCCTCCTCCTTCTCCTCTTCCTCTTCCTCCTCCTCTTCCTCCTCCCCCTCCTCCCCCTCCTCCCCCTCCTCCTCCTCCTCCTCCTCCTCCTCCTCCTCCTCTTCCTCCTCTCCTCCTCTTCCTCCTCCTCCTCCTCCTTCTCCTCTTCCTCTTCCTCCTCCTCTTCCTCCTCCTCCTCCTCTTCCTCCTCCTCCTCTTCCGGGGATGTTTCTCTCGTTTGCGTTCCTCTGCGGTCGTTCTGCAGGTCACTCGTCTTTCCTGTAGTTGTTGTGAGTTTGGTGTTTGGATCCTTCGGCTGGTCCCTGAGCTCCGGGACAGCGGTTTCCGTGGCAACGGGTCCGTTGCCGTGGAGACGGAGACACCCGGAAGACGAGGCCGCGTAATGTTTCACTGACGTGAGATCGCAGCAGGAGGCCGGCGGTGAGTCCGGCTCAGCGGCTGATCGATTACCGAAGACCTCCGATCTGAACGGGAGGAGCTGCAGTCCTTCACGAGATTAAAACTAAACATTGATGATCATCCCCAGCAGTTACACACACACACACACACACACACACACACACACAATTTATTCTATTGTCAAATCAATAAATTAACTCCACAGTCTGTCTGGCAGATTCTCACTGTTTTTTTTGTTTTTTGGTTTCACAAACACAAACTTTTTAATGACTTTATTCACGGTTTTCTTCTTATGGACAGTTTACTCCAGTGGTGTTAAAAATAAGGCTTGTGGGCCAAAACTAGTCCACATAAGGCTCCAATGGGGCCAAAACACTCGAGGAAGCTCCACTGAAGAAAACAGTTTTGCTTTCAAACAATCGAGGAGACAACAGAACTGAAATTACCCATAATGCAACAGCTGTACGACAGGTTCTCTGGAGATTTCAGTGTTTTCTGCACCCGAAGGTTTTATTGAATTTGGTTTCATTTTGACAGTGTGTGTGATTTTCATTTTCGGTGGGACTGTTTGTTTTGGAATGAAAATACATGTGTTTTGGTCATGGATACTCCGCACCGCAAGAAGGAAAAACTGTTTCCTGAACAACCAGTCCTCTAAACCGGCGTTTCCTGATCCCGGTCCTCAGTCCAGCACGCCTCATTCAAATGATCTGCCCCTCCATTGAGCTCTGGACCAGACCGGTGGGATTCAAACTACCAGCCCTGCAACATGTTTTCAACTACTGCCAGGCCTTTAACTTTTTAAAACTATTCCTTTAACCTTTTCAGAACTAGCCGTCCTTCAACTTTTAAAACCTGCTAGTTCTTTAACTTTTTAAAACTACCAGTCCATGAACATTACATTTTTTTTTTAAATAAAACATTTAATAAAATGAAAAGTGCTATACAAATAAAGTCTGATTTGATTTGATTCAAAACGACTATTCTTTGACGTTTGTGTCCTCACACTTTATTTTACTGGAGATATTCGCTGTAATAAGGTATTTTGAATGTGTCGATCTGGAATAAATCACCCGTTACTGCTTGATTTCAGAACGTCTTGCTCTAAATACTTTCAGGTATTGTAGGTAAGTGACGTCAGGACGTAAACTCCAGGTGTTTCAGGTGACTGTGACGTCAGGACGTATTTTTCCACCTTCGTCCCAGGACGTCTCCCACTTCTCCCAACGGCTGCGGACGCGGAAGTCCCGCCCCCTCCCGTCCGCTGATTGGCCCGGCCGCCTCCGGCCCGCGGCCTGCTGCGCTCTGATTGGTCCGCCGGGCTGCCGGTCACCGCGCGGGCAGTTTGCGGCGAGGCGTCAGGTGGAACTCGCTCCGTGAGGAAAGAAGAAAAGATAAAAAAAACTTTTTTCACTTCGAGCTTCCTGGAGCGGATAAAACTTTTCCCTCTTCGTCTGAAGACTCTGGGAAGTTTCCGGACCCGCTGTGGAGGAACTCCGCTCCCGGAGGAGAACTTTGAAGATGAAGAGTCTGAAGTATCGCCTGAAGAAGCACGAGCTGACAATCACGGTGAGTCCGGCCGTGCGCGGGTGTGCGCGCGCGCTGTGTGTGTGTGTGTGTGTGTGTGTGTGTGTGTGTGTGTGTGTGTGTGTGTGTGTGTGTGTGTGTGTGTGTGTGTGTCCCCTGTTCCCACGGTGTGAGGAAAACACACCGCCCGCTGCTCCAGGCACCTGCAGCGGGGGCCGAGGGACCCGGACCGGGTTCAGAGCCAGTTCCTCACGTGAAAGATCAGAGCCTCAGATCGTTCTAGGACAGAACCAGGAGCTGATCCAGGTTTAGAACTTCAGATCCAGATTCAGAGTTTCAGGTCCAGGCTCAGAGCCTCATATCCAGGTTTAAGTCTAGCATTCCCCCAGCATTCATGTTTACAGTGTGTGTGTGTGTGTGTGTGGGTGTGTGTGTGTCTGTGTGTGTGTGTGTGTGTGGGGGGGGGGGGGGGGGGGGGGGGGGGTTTAGTACGGAAACAAACCGCAGCGCCAGTTAGTGGACCAACAGCTTCTCTGCTGTTTCTGTGGAAACGAACATAATTTTCAAAATACTTTCCTGAAATGAAAATGTTGAGTTTTCACTGGAAACGTCGTCGTGTGAACAGAGCCTGGATGGAAACCTGGAGAATCAGCGTCACACTGGTAACACGTCAGAGTCACATGACTCCACATGATGGCCTGGAACCTGGTCCAGGAGGTCTGCTGAGCCTGGTCCAGGAGGTCTGCTGAACCTGGTCCAGGAGGTCTGCTGAGCCTGGTCCAGGAGGTCTGCTGAGCCTGGTCCAGGAGGTCTGCTGAACCTGGTCCAGGAGGTCTGCTGAACCTGGTCCAGGAGGTCTGCTGAACCTGGTCCAGGAGTTCTGCTGAGCCGTGGTGACCTCTGGACTGTTTTCTGGACAGACTCCGTGGAAACTCCTGCGTTCGGTCCAGGAATGTGCTTCGGTCCTCTGAATGTCTCTGTGAGCGTCCAGCAGCTCTGAGCACGTAAACAGCCTGAGCTGCTGATCCAGAACCAGTCCCTTCAGGTTCCCCGAGGTTCCCTCGGCGGAGCGCCATCAGGATTCTGCAGAGTTCAGCACCAAGCGGGTGTTTTTTGGCGTGTTTTCAGCTCCCAGCCATTAGCATAAGAAAGGCCGAGAGCCGAGGCGCCGGGCGGGGAACCGTCCTCCCGGTTCCCCCGGAGAGCGGCGGCCTCTCGGAGAGAACACTCCCCTCAAGAACAGAAAACTCTTCCTGCTCGTCGTTTCCTCGTTATCACAGCAGGAGGAGGAAAATGTCAAGTTGACCTGATGGAGGCCGACGAGGTGACATTTAATCTCCAGATAGTCACAATGTTTTTTTTTATTTCTTTCCTCTGAATGTGAGGAAAAACTTCAATACGGTCGACCTGGTAGCTTATTATGGTTTATCTGGACTGATGCTGGCCAGATTGTCAAAGTTTAGTTTGAGTCTAAAAGAGATGGAGGACGTCAGTGAGTGCTCTGACTCCAGACTGTAAATGTGCGCTGGCTGAGAGCTGACCTGTAGGAAGACGGAGCGTTTGGTGAAGCAGGTCGGCGCGGGATTGGTATGACCTGGGGGGCTCTGGTAATATGACCCCCCCATGTGGCTGTGGGTGTGTGTGACGTTGGGGGGGGGGGGGGCTTATGACACCTCATGTTGCTTATTGCACCTTTAAAAGGATCACGTGGTCGTCATGGCAACAACAAACACATCAGAGCAGCCGGGTGACTTGAGAAGAGAGCAGTGGCGTCTGTCTTCATGTTTCTGCAACTGGTCCTCGGGTTCTGGTTCTGGTTAGGGATAGGGATGGGGTTTGGGTTTGGGTTCTGGTTCGGGTCCAGGTTAGGACCTGTTGCGTGTCGCCGTCCTCCTGCATGCTGAGGCCGGAGTCGTCCCGTCCCAATAAGCCTTCCTAACTCCTGCAGACGTCCCAGCACAAGTGAAGGAAGTGATTATTTTTACCTACGAATCCAAAATGACTTTGGGCAGAAGAAGGGCGATGGAGTGAATTAAATACATTTTGGCAGTATGTTCATTTTGACTTTGATTTTTTTCCCACTAATGAGAGCAGGAAAATCAGAGGTCTCTAAAATCCTGCTGGCAGCAGGGATAGAAGCAGTAGAATCAGCAATGAATCATCAGCATATAGCCATCATTTCTATTCTATATCCTTCTGAACCAAAACCCCGAAATAAACAGGGAGTCTCAGAAACTGACAGACTCAGTGGGAAAGAGGATGAAAATCACATTCAAGAGCAAAATATTCAGAATGAGCCCTGGAGAGCAATCCGGGACTGCAGACAGACTGAAACCATTTCAGGACGTTCAGCGGAATATTCTCTAGTAATTAGATTTTTAAATGAAAGAAAGTGTTCCTTGATGAAGCCAGTTTGCTCTTGTGAACCGATACGAGGAAGCACCTCGACGTCGGAAGAAGAGAGAATGACAAAGAAGAAGAACAGAAGAAGAAGATGGATCCTGATCCTCCTGAAGGGCAGTCTGAGGCCCGGCAGGCTGGTATCGAACCAGGCTCCGAAGACTCATCGGACACGGACAAAAGTCGTGTTGCCAGTTGAAGTGGAAGCCGTCTGAGCCCAGAGCTTTATCGGATTACACAGCTTTAATCGAATTTCTTATTTCTTCACGAGCGAGTGGCGAGTCTGGCTGCTGAGCGGCATCAGGATCAATAACGGGAACAGCAAGGCCTCCAAGGAACTGCTGGGTTCCAGTGCAATCTGGGAGAAATCCACCGTGAGGGAGCCGGCATTCACCTCCACGGTCCCGGTGGCGGTTATCTGATGGACACCCTCCGCTGGCAGGACGTCCCGGTGGATGCCGTGGCTGCAGGGCGGAGGACTCCCAGGTGGCGCCCGGGAAGACGGAGATGGTCAGAAGTGGCTTCAGCAGGGTGGCTACAACAAGCAGTGGTTCTAGTTCCTATGAGCCAGGCATCGTAGCGCGGTGTTCTGCGAACCAACAGCCTGTCGACACGCCTTGCCCCATCAGAAGCTCTACATCGCCGCCCTGTTGTCTGTAGGGATGCAGCGGTACGCGGCAAAATATTGAACCGTTGGGTCCGCTCGGCACGGGACAGTACGCCCCGATGGACCGCGGTTTTCCGGTTTTGTGATTCATTTCACACAGCTGCTTTTCAGCCCGTGGTTTGTGTGTATGCGCCTGTCCGGACGGATAAAAAACGCTCTCTCTCCGCGGGCTGATGTCCAGCCGCTGCCATGTTGCTGCTCACGCTGCTGCTGCTGCTGCTGTTGTTCTTCTTCTACTAATTTCCGGCGGACCAGGTGCCTCCCGGCACACTGCTGCCTCTCTCGCTGAAGTCCAATATCAGCAACAAATACGCTGTTCAACTGTAGCCGGGTCGAAGTGCAGCGATAGTTGCCAGGTCCGCTTATTATCAGCTTTTTATTTTGAAAAGTCACCTGTCAATGTTGGTAGTGGTAAGTTGAGGGATTTTTTTTTTTTTTTTTTTTTTTTTTTTGCTTGTTCCAAAGTGCCATTTGGGCTTTTTCTGCTCCCAAACCCAGCTGAGACTTGAAGCATGCCCCTATCGGTGGCTCCACACACATCCACTTTATTGCGTATTTTACTGAAAAAATCTGGCAACACTGAGTGCGCCGACAGACGGCATGTCCAGCAGAGCAGCAGAGTCCCGAGACAGAACTTTGAAGAGGCTCCAGCTTGGTTTGAATCTCCTCTGTGGGTAGACTTCGGTTTATACTGTCAGGCAATAAGAGGATATTTATTATTTAAAAACACTCTGTTCAGTATCTGTTATCATGAGAGAAGCACATGATATTATACAGGACACCAGTGATAATGTTATTTGTTAATGTTTACTATGAAATGCAGTTTCTGCTGACAAGCAAAATAAAGGGATATTTTTGGGAGAAAAAAATTGTTCTCTTTATGTACAAAATGTGTACCGAACCGAAACCGAGGTCCGGACCGCAGGGTGATCTGTACCGCTGCACCCCCGGTTGTCTGTCATTGGCACACAGTCTCGTTGGTCTTTTATGACGATGGCAATAAAGATCCTGATTGTAATTGATGAGTCTCACCTCATGGACTTTGACTTCAGGGCTTTTAACCTTGGACAGAGTTCACCGGAAGCCCGTCGTCGTTTTGAGCCTCTGGAAGTTTCCGACAGAGCCGGGAAATCTTCCCGTGGTGGAGAACCTGAAGCGCCTGCTGGTCTGACTCCTCCCGGCTCTCCAGATGGGCCATCAGGACTCCACCAGACTCCATCCATCTGTTTCCACGCCGCCCGCTGTTGTCGTGGCAGACATGAAAGCTAAATTGCTTTCGTTTCTGGAGTTTTGAGCTCCGGATTCACGCTCGGAGAGTAAATCAATATCAATGCAGAAGACATATTGACCGTCTGTAATCGTCCTGCTGTCCTTTACTCTGAAACGGGGAGTGAAAGAGCTCTGTTTGCTTTATTGTGAAAAGGTTCAAGGAGACTGAAAAGGAGATGAGGCCGGGACCAGAAAGGTGATCATGATCATCATTAGCTCTTATTGGCTGTTGATCACACGTGAGTCAAAACACAAAGGGTCAAATCCAACATGGCGTGTTCATCAGTGTGGACCCACAAAGCGTCTCCTGCCTCTCAGAACCGGGGCTGTCGCAGTTCATCGCATTAATTGTGATTAATCGATGTAGCACTGTCAGAAAATGATTTATTTTTATTTTTTTGTGATTGGTCACTCGGGGTGTAACAGTACATGTATTTGTATTGAACTGTTTCGGTACGGGACGTTCGGTTCGATGCAGGACTGTGCACGGCTGAGTGCACGGCTGGAAGTTTTTTTTTTGCTCACGGCCGGACGTTGCGTGTTTACGAGGGTGGACCCAAAAGTTCCCGGACTGTAGTTATAACTTTTTATTTTTTAATCTTCGCAATTATTTGAAACTGTCACATTCAAAATCCTCTCCTTTGGCTTGAATACAACGCTGCACCCGAGATTTTCACTGTTCAGAAGAGTCGCCATGACCGTGCGTAACTGTGCCGGAAAGATAGAACTTCGATTTTCCCTCCCCCGCCTGTATGCCTGTCTTACCTTTCCGCTGCCGCTCCAGTTTCACCTTTGACAACAAAAAGCAGTCGTCTGGGGCCAGATCAGGTGAATATGGCGGTGGGGAGGCTGGCTGGTCGCGGTTTTAGTCCAAAAATATGCTTTACGCACAACACTTGGTGCTATTTCTGTGCGTAACGGGGCGTCCTGTGGTCTGCTGTCTGCTATGATGCGGCCATTTCCGGGTGCCTTCGTCTCCCTGCTTCTAATAACCGCCTGAGGATCATCTGTCTGGATCTCTACAACACTCCCATCAGATCTGCAATGCCATCAAAAGTCCTGCGTGGATCTACCAGGACGTCTTCTTCAGCTTTTGTGACGTTTTCCTCTGTTCTGGAAGTGGATCGTTGTCCTCTGCGTGCCTGGTCTTCGTGATGTAATCTGATCGCTCTTAAAGGGCCCAAACCACTCAGACACCCTAAGAATCCTTCTTAAAGAATGTCTGCAACATGGTGAGTGTTTCTGCCGCTGTTTTCCCAATAAAAAACAAAATGTTTTGACAGAGCGCAAATCAGTGGATATCCGCCATCTTGAAAAATCGAAGAGCGGGGTGTCACTCTGTCAACATAAACAGTGACTGTCAGCTGACCGCATCACGGGGGAAGACCAAACCTGGCACAGTTATGCATGAGGCTATCCTGTAGCGACATCTAGTGGCCAAAGTCGGAAATTCATTGTATTTTTTTATTAATAGAATCAGTCCGGAAACTTTTGGGTCCCCCCTCGTACGTTCTGCCGCTAACATGCAGCTGCTCCTGCAGCCCGTGCATGACGGCTACTGCTAGCAGCCTCGTCCATGCTTCACATGTCCCTGTGACGTAAAAATCATCATGAATGCCCGGACGTCTGCGCGCAGTGTCGTGAGCGCGTTGTGCGTGCGTGCAGGTCGCGCCGGTAAACGCATGCACCAGAGCGCCACGGCAAACAAAACAGGACGAACGATAACTTCATTCCATTTTAAAAACTGTATTTGGCCGATAGATTGTATGAAGTTGATGTATTTGGCAATTTGTTTTCAAAGAAAATCCAAAAAGGATATTCCTTCTTTGTGTTCCATTGATTACATATCAAGACACTCTGCTCAGAACAGAAGTCAGTCCCTCCAGGAAGCTGCCATTAATTTCCAAATATTCATTGTTGAAACTGCAGCATCGCAGCTTCCTGTTTGGACTGATGGACTCTTCACCTTAAGGACTGAAAACTGCCTCGAAATGTCAAACAGCTGGATTTTTAACTTGCCATTCAAAATGTGAGGAACTGAGATTAACTATAGAAATTCTGTGATTAATTGCGATTAAGAAAATTCATCCTTTTACCAAAACATCTGGGAGAAAATCCTAATATCTGTGATGTTTTCCCACCGCGCTCGCTGCCTCTCAGTGTCTGGGTTGTCCAGGACCCGGCCCTGGCTGGTCCTGGTTGGTCCTGGTTGGCCCTGGTTGGCCCTGGCTGGTCCTGGCTGGTCCTGGCTGGTCCTGGCTGGTCCTGGCTGGTCCTGGTTGGCCCTGGTTGGTCCTGGTTGGCCCTGGCTGGTCCTGGCTGGTCCTGGTTGGTCCTGGTTGGTCCTGGTTGGTCCTGGTTGGCCCTGGCTGGTCCTGGTTGGTCCTGGTTGGTCCTGGTTGGTCCTGGCTGGTCCTGGTTGGCCCTGGCTGGTCCTGGTTGGCCCTGGTTGGTCCTGGCTGGTCCTGGGTTCTGGTGAAGATGGAACCGGTACCTGAACTTTGCTTTGTCTCTTTTGTTCCTGATCACGCCCAAAGTGCCGGAACGTCCCGGGCCCTCGGGGCGCAGCGGTGCGAGCCTGCCTCCACACCCAGGCCGTGTTTTCTGACTAAGCAGAGCGCGTGTGTGTGTGTGTGTGTGTGTGTGTGTGTGTGTGTGTCAGCAGGGAGCAGCCAGCTGGAATGTGTTGTTCTGAAGCTCTGATTTCAAAGTGGTTTCCAACAAAGGGAAGGGTGGCGCTGACGAGGGCCGTGACTCCGGACCCGGGACCGCTGTCTGATCCTTCAGGGCCACTGAAAACACAACTTTTTGAAGAAGAAAAAAAAACCTTTGTTTCAGCCTTAGTGAATCGTTTGCAAGTCGATGTACCAAAAAAAATTATGGTTTACTCCAGAGTGCCATGACTCCCGGTCCAGGTGGTCCTGGTCCCAGCCCATGCTCTCCTGGACCTGGTTCCGCTCCAGATTCTCCTGGACTGTGGGTTGCTGTCCGTCTCTCCGGGTGTTCCACCATGATTTTCCTTTAGATCTCTTCACAGTAACAGATTCTCTATTTTTGTTTTCATAGAATTAGAGCTCAGGAGCTGAGTTTATGTATTTGGACGATTAACTGGTGTTTATTTTGATTTACATTCATGATTCCGTGGACAGTCCCCTTCATAGATTCAGGGGCAGCTTTAGCCTTCATGGCTAATTTCCAGCCGAGGAACCCCAGAGGGAAGCGGAGACGAGTGACGTGAATGATTTAATTCAATGAACTGAGTGGCCAAAGAACCGAGAGACGAATCCGAGTCTTAGAGGATGATGGAGGAGGTGGACTTGCACCAGAACCTGGTTGAAGAGAAGTCCAGATCCACCATTTGGATTAGACACAAGTTGTTATTGAGCAGATGAGAATTAAAAGAAATGTGTTTTTGCCATCCTGCTGCCGGTGCAGAGGACGGCCTCTCACGCCAGAACGCAGAATAAAGCCCCTGATTCTAAACTGTGTGTTGAAACGTCGGTCAGGACGAGGACGGAGCGTGTGGACGGAAAGGAACACGGCGAACGGCGACGTTACGGGCAGCTGATTGGTTTTTGTTCTCGTCTGACTGCAGCCGTCGCTCCTTGACAGGAAGACGGTCGGTGATTAAATGTAGTCTGACAGGAGGCGTTAGCAGGCGGGATCGGCCGTGCGGTCGGATCGAGGACCGACTCAGCGGAGACGGTCAGTCGATACAGCAACGCCGAGTGAGCGCCGGTCGATGGCGGGCTGGGCTCCTGCGTCGATTAGCAGTTAGCAAGCCGTCGCTCTGTTCTCAAAGCCGGCTGTTGACGTCTCAGGATGGTACTTCTCTAATCAAGAGCAAATAGATTCCAGCTCAGCCGGATGTGTCGCCGCTCTGACGGTGTAGCGACGGGGTTCTGCAGCCTTTCTGACCACAAGAACCGTTTCACTGACTTTCCTCTAGTCCAGCATCTCTGGAGCCATGAAGAACTTTGACCCTTTAAAATGAGGCGAATGCGGCTCAGGAAGATTCACAAACAGAAACTATCTTCTGATGCTTTCATGAAGGTTTAACTCCAGTTCAGAACAGAGAACATTTTATTAATTCAAACATTCAGCCTGTTTTTCTACCTGGTTTTAACAGTTCAGTTCTTTTCTTGTTGACAGTTTTGAAATTTTAGCTGTTTTAACCATTTAACCCTTTATAAACAGTTTTCTGTACTTTTTTCCTTCCGTGTTTCATTTTCGTATCTTAGAAATTGCAGACTTTTCTTGTTTTTTAAGCTGTTCTATCATTTTTTTCCTTATTTCTTGTGGTTTTTGCGATTTTCCACAATTTTACTTGAACCTTTTTTGAATACCTTTTGAATCAAGAGTGGCGAATCATATAATAATTTAAAAATAAGTTAAATGTTTATTCACATATCATGTGGTGAAGGCTTCATGGAGCCGCCACAGAGGGACTGAAGAGCCACATGTGGCTCCAGAGCCGCAGTTTGAACACCCCTGGTGTAGAGTGGCCCCCCTCCATTCTCGTTAATGGCTGTTCTTCCACTGGACGCCGTACGGCTGCGTTTTACTCGCAACACAACGCAGTGCAGATCGCACGTAGAGAGTCTTCCGCTGGCGAGGCGCTCAGAAGTGGAGCAAGATGCTAAAAACATCTACTTTTACCGTGAAAACACAACCTGGGGTCCCTGATCCACGCCGTGAACACCCGGACTACGGTCTAGACGTCTTCTACACACCGTGAAGCACAACTGATGAAAAGGCAGACAGAAATATTCAGCTGGTCGCCTTCTGACCCAGGACTGAAGAGCAGAGGTCGCCGAATACCGCAACTACAAATAAAGACTAAACAACGCCTGCAGCGACAGTGAGCTGCTCTCTGACTGTTGACGTCTGTATCCACGGTAACAATGGAATTGTCACCGTGGCGGGGCTCAGGAAGTTTCTGTGGGAAGTTTGCATGTTCTCCCTGTGTGTGTGTGTGTGTGTGTGTGTGTGTGTGTGTGTGTGTGTGTGTGTGTGTGTGTGTGTGTGTGTGTGTGTGGGGGTGTGTGTGGGGGTGTGTGTGGGGGTGTGTGTGGGGGTGTGTGTGGGGGTGTGTGTGGGGGTGTGTGTGGGTGTGTGTGTGTGGGTGTGTGTGTGTGGGTGTGTGTGTGTGGGTGTGTGTGTGTGTGGGTGTGTGTGTGGGTGTGTGTGTGGGTGTGTGTGTGGGTGTGTGTGTGTGTGTGTGTGTGTGGGTGTGGGTGTGGGTGTGTGGGTTTCTTCCGGGTTCAGCTAAATTGCTCCTAGTTGTTTTGCTTATTTCTGTTTTGGAAGAAAAATCAAACTCAATAATTTCATTGTTTATAATGTTACATGTTTGTAATTAAAAGTTAAAGGTGCTGTAGGCAGGATTCCGCATCTTTGCCAGATTTGACCCATCTAAGATGGCGATTTGAAACCCAGCACAGCCAATCCTGTCCTGTTTTCTCTGACATCACGCCCTTACGCAAGTTAAGCCCCTCCCACAAGAACGTGCGACGAACGCCCCTCGACCAATCACGGTTAGAGCCTCAGGGGCTCTTCTGATTGGTCAAAGATACCTGGAGCTGTCGAGATTCCTTTTCAGCTCAGAACAGAGACAGATGGAAACGCTGCGCCCTCGCGGTAGTGCAGTTATGCTACACTCCTAAAGGATTATCAATGGATACTCTGACATTTAATCCAAAGAAAACACTGAAAAATTAGCATTGACTAGCAAAATCCTGCCTACAGCACCTTTAAATTAAGGAAAAATCTTGTTAAAATTACAACTACAAACTGTATTTTACTTATGGAAAGAAACTGTATTTTTATGAGAAAGTAGTTTTCTATTATTTCACGGTATTTTTTTGGCGCCCCATCTGCTGGAAAATGACCGTTTTGTTAAGTTTTTTTTTGTGTACAGTGTAAACCACGGAGCGAACGCTGTGGGAGACTCCGCTCCGTTTCGCCAGGAGGTGATGGTGGCGACAGTCCTCCACCTCACAATGAGAAATATGCTGCTGAACACGGACAGCGACACTGAAGCCACGCGCAGCTCATCACTGCAGAAATTCCACTGCTTTGATCCAGACCCGTACGTTTAAGGCGTGAGCTGGCTGCAACACCTCTTCTTGATTATGTTTTCTTTGGATATGTAATGGTTATTTCATTATTTTTTTATTTTTTTATTTTTTTTACATAACACCAACTTGCAGTGAGGGCAGGGCACATGTGAAGATGGAACTTCTGCTTCATCTGTGGTTGTAGGTGGAGAAGAACGTGAATAGGAACGGTCAGGCAAGTTTGATGATGATGACAGAATCGGCTGCTGATGGAGGAGTAGCTGCAGGTGATGGAGGAGTAGCTGCTGCTGATGGAGGAATAGCTGCAGGTGATGGAGGAGTAGCTGCTGCTGATGGAGGAATAGCTGCAGGTGATGGAGGAGTAGCTGCAGGTGATGGAGGAGCAGCTGCAGGTGATGGAGGAGTAGCTGCAGGTGATGGAGGAGGAATCGGTGCTGAAGCATTCCCTGGTGATGGAGGATGAGTTGGTGCCACTACAACACATTTCTTAAAGCGTCCATTGACATGCGGTGTTAGGCTGTCTTTCCGGACGATGTTTTATCCACAGACAGGACAGCGATGAAGTCCTCTCTCTCCACAGGCCGTGTTGCGCCGGCAGATTGTTTCTTAAACATACGATCAAACACTGTAAACATAAAAGATGTGGTCCATGTTGTTCCTTCATTGAAGAGAATAGCTCATCAGCAGACCTCAAATGAGAGCAACTCGATTCTGGCGCTGCCTAAATTGTACATATCTTATATACTAAAAACACAAATTTGACTGAAAGTTGCTATTACAAATATAATATCAGTAAATTCCTTGTGAGCAACATACTGTTGAAATGAACTCCACATTCCATGTGCTGCTGAGTGCGCCTCTGGATCGCCACCTCGCTTTTAGTTCGAAGTTTGGGACAGAGAGGACATCCGAAACCTCCAGGTAGGAGGACCGAGTGACAGAGGCGGCCGTCTTTGTCAACAGCGGACGGGTGCGTCTGTTAAAGGAGAGGTCAAACACTGGTATGTGAATATTGTTTACATTGGTGGATGGTCTTTAGGTATGCTAATGCTAGCGCTAGGCTAATCGATTATACCTAGGTTTTTTGGTGAAGTTGCATCATATGACATTTAAAATAAAAACCGCTAACAGCCTTATCGTTTCGTTACCGCATCGCCACTCACGTTAGTGCAGGGAGAAACGTTTACTTTGGTTCACTCATGAGAGAAGCCAGCGGGTACGGCTTCCACAGGGCCGATCCGGGGCGGCGGTGAGCATCTCCCGGTATGGTTTGGAAACGGCGGCCACCGTCTCGTCTGCTGCTGGGCGCCTCGCTCCGCTTCGCTCACTTCTCTCTGATATTTGATCCAGGGAACACACAAAACTATCATAAAGGTCACATGTAGGTTATAGGTCACGCAGGTGGCTTCGCACGCCGCGAGTCAGAAACCAAAACAAATCCTGCGCCCCTGAGCTGCCGGTTCTGCCGACGACTGTGGCTGTTCATGGCTCCTGTATTCAGAAGACGCAGAGAACATCCCGTATGGGAGCACTGGCGTCATGATCTGACCCCCTGGCTGGACTTTAACGGACCCCCCACCGTGGACTTCATCTGGTCCCTCTGTACGATGGAATCTTTAAAACCTGCAGCAGACTGAAAAAAAAACAAACCCCAAAAACAGTCCAGCTCGCAGTTATGTCCTGGAGACGATGGAGAAATCACCAGACTGTCCCGAGCCCCGAACTGGAAGGACTTGGTGGACGTGAGTGGAAATCTGCTGACTTGAACAAAATGGTGAACGTCACACTCTGGACCCGTTTCCACGGCAACGACTTCAAGTGAAGATGCAAAGCTTGTGTTTGATTTTGTACGGGCGTCTGTTTACGTGACAGAACAACTCTGAAGGTGAAACTTCCTGGGAGCATCCAGTCTTCACCTGGACTAGATGACTGAATCTCTGGTCCTGGTCCTGGTCCTGGTCCTGGTCCTGGTCCTGCACTCCACAGCTGGAGTAAACAGTTGTTCTGCACACGCTCAGTAGATGGACAATCAGAACATTTTCCTCCAGGGTGTCAGGACTTCTAGTCCTGGTCCATATTCTCCTGGTCCTGGTCCTGGTCTATATTCTCCTGGTCTTGGTAGTTTTGGAGCAGTCACCATGGTAACAGTCCTGGTGGTCTGTCCTTGTTCTCCCTTGTTCCTGAGCGGATGGTTGTTTTCTGAAACACAGTCGTATAAGCGGCTCCTCTGATTCCTCCCGGCTCTGAGTGAATTTTACAGATGGTTTTAAAGAAGCTGGGGGTTTTTGAAGACCGGGTTCAGGTTCTGGGGCAGTCTGACCCTCCATGTTCGGCTTTTTGAACATAAAGAACAGCAGAGACGTCCACCGTTTGTTCAGGTTGTCCTTTCATGTGAGTCCGGTTCCCATGGAGCCACGAGGGCCGGCTGTCCAGCGGGATGAGCTCCAGGCGGCGGTCTGTGTTTTTAGGATTAGCGTCTGGCTCCAGGGGGGGGCGTCCCTGAGGTCAGGCCGGCCCGGTTCCCAGGCTGAGACCGTCCTCATGCTGCGGGTCACCTCAGGACCAAAACACACCTCCACGCCGTGTGTGAACGTTCTGGTAGACCAGCTCCAACACGGACGAGGTCTCTGGAGAGGGAGTTCAGTGACGGGGAAACACCAGACATGTTCAGTTCAGGAAGTGTGTGAGAAATGGCCGTTTTGGTGCTTCGGCTCTCAGAGTGGCACCCGCTTCAAGAAATGCAACATTCTTATCCAGAAGGTTAAAAATGAAGGTATTTCTATGAAAGTGACGTTTAAACTGCCTTCTGAAAGTGGCTGAGACACATTCCATCATTTTGACAGAGTTCACTAAAGCCCCGTTTCCATGGTGACGGCGCCCGCAGCTGCCGAAAACACAACTTTTTACTCCGTCTCCATGGAAACGGGGGAAATGCAACTGTTCTGAAATGCTGCCACCCCCCAGTGTGTAGAGTGTGTGGTTCTCCGTGTTCCCCTTGGTTCATGTTGTGTGTGTGTGTGTGTGTGTGTGTGTGTGTGTGTGTGTGTCTGTGTGTCTGTGTGTCTGTGTGTCTGTGTGTGTGTGTGTGTGTGTCTGTGTGTCTGTGTGTCTGTGTGTCTGTGTGTCTGTGTGTCTGTGTGTCTGTGTGTCTGTGTGTCTGTGTGTGTGTGTGTGTGTGTGTGTGTGTGGTTTCGGTACCTAAACAAGCTGCACCCACACTGTCCTGGAGTCGCGGTGTGAACGTTGCCTTGATGTGATCGACCAGCCGTCCCGTGTGTCACATGCAGTGGTTTTCTGCGTGCAGTTCTGACGTTTTCAAAAAGTTTTCTGAACGAGCCGCTTCATGGCAGCTGGAGCTTCGGACGTTGTTCTACGACTGCTGCCACTGAAACCAGCTATCGGCAGTTGCCTCCTTTCCCACTTTCCCACCGCCTGCTGGCGAGCTGCGTGGCTGCGTTTCCCCGCGCCGATGGTGTCCCACGTTGATGACATCATCAGAGCACAGCGAGGTGAACAATGGAGAGTGGTTGATGAATCTCCTCTTCGCCACGGATCAAGAGAAGCTCTCTGATCTCGCCGTCTTGCCAACGCTGGGTCATCTTGATGAAGGTGAGCTCGCGCTGCGTCCAAAAACAGCTAGCGTGCTAACGTAGCCCCGCTGCGGCGACGCTCTCACCAGTCTGGCTCTCTGCAGAGCCTCACCGTGGGTCATTCATTGCAGCTCTGCGGCCCTTGAGGAAACAGGAACGTCCACCCCTACTTCAGGAGAACCTCTGACCCCCAGAGAAGCTCGTGCACTGCTGCTTCACCGTCGACCTCCACAAGATGGCGACATGGAGGCACCATAGATACGTAGAATATAGACTGGGCAGACGTGTTCGCCCACCATCTGTGTGCCGTATTTCCATGCTCGTCATTGCCATGCTGTTATACAGGTTCCGGGGTAATGTGAAGCACGGTTGGTGTTGAAAACACGTCGTATAGAATTACTAATATCTCTGAAAAGTGCTCCGTAGAGCGAGGGTGCTGAAACATCTGGCTGCCTTGGAAAAGCGTGATGCAGCTCCTTTAAAGATGCGTGCACCAATCAGACACCAGAACGAACATGAGGCGTTTCACTAACGAGAGCAAACACTGCTGGTTTAAAATAAGTAAAATAAAAAATACAAAAATAACTGATCTCAAAAACCATTCACCCTATATTCTGTAATTTATTATCAGCTAATGAGAAAACAAGTCAGGATCAGAAACCTGAAGACGGGTTTAAAGATAAAGTTTGACGTGTGTGTGTGTGTGTGTGTGTGTGTGTGTGTGTGTGGTGTGTGTGTGTGTGTGTGTGTGTGTGTGTGTGTGTGTGTGTGTGTGTGTGTGTGTGTGTGTGTGTGTGTGTGTGTGTGTGTGTGTGTGTGTGTGTGTGTGTGTGTGTGTGTGTGTGTGTGTGTGTGTGTGTGTGTGTGTGTGTGTGTGTGTGTTCTCGTATTTCTATCCTTGTTGGGGCCAAATGTCCCCACAAGGATAGCAAAACGTGGAACGACGTGCCTTGTGGGGACCTTTTTCTGGTCCTAAGTAGGAGAAACAGTGTTTTCTTGACCATGTTGTTGTTACTGAAAAAAGTAAAAGTGCAAAAACATTTCTTTAGGGTTAGGCTTTGTTGTGGTGTGGGTTAGGGTTAGGGTAAGGGTCAGGGTTAGGGGCTAGACATGAATGGGAGTCAATGGAAGGTCCCCACAAGGATAGAAATACGAGACTGTGTGTGTGTGTGTGTGTGTGTGTGTGTGTGTGTGAGAGATGTAGAGATTACAGTGTTGAGGTTAGTGTGAGATCGGCCTCAGTTTATTGACTGACTTTGGGTGGCCTGCAGTGGACATTCCCCCTCCTCTTCCTCCTCTTCCCCCTTCTATTCGCCCTCCTCCTCCTCCTCCTCCATTAAGAACAAAGAGCTGATCTGAGCTCAGACTTTAAGCCTCCTCCACTGCAGCTCTGTGTTTGGGTGTTTCTGTCTCCCTGCAGATTAGACCAGTCCTCTGCTCTGTTGAAGTGGACACACACACACACACACACACACACACACACACACACACACACACACACACACACACACACACACACACACACACACGTGAAGGGAACAAGACGGAGTTCGTTATTTGTTTCGTCTTCATTGCAGAATCCCAAACATTATGAACACCGGGCTAAATCAGCTGTTTCCATGACGACGAGTTCAGTTCCAGTGAAAACCCAGTACCGCTCTCTGGGTCCGATTTCAGTCGCTGAAAAGGCAACTTTTTGAAAACACTTCGACTCGGTTGCCGTGGAGACCAGGACCGGCTCCGTGCATGAGTGTAGCAAGATCTCGTGGTCCCTGGACGGCCGGCTGTGTTTCCACCTGAGGAGGCTGTTGTGGAAATGGGATTTTATTTGACCTCCGGCAGGAACGTACAGCCGCCGCCACAGCCGCCGCCACAGCCGCCGCCACAGCCGCCGCCGCGCTCCACCTCAGAGACATGACGCTGCGTTTCCACCAGAAGCGGCAAACGCGAACAAATGAAATCGCGCCGCGCTAGACTCTCGAGTTTTATCCCTGGTACAAATATGCAAAACACCCTCGCCGCTCGCCGCGGCATCACGTCACTCCAACCCGTGACGTGCGTGAACACCTCCACGCCGATAGGCTGTCGTGGAGCGTCAACAAGCGAATTCGCTCAAAAAGTTCAATTATTTCAACTCGAGCAGCGAGTGAGTTTTCGCTGGAAACGCTCGCCGCTCAAGATTGAGCAACAATTGCGTAAGACTATAAGGTAAAACAAAAACAGCTTTTTATTGTATAATTACTCTAAACTCAAAAACTCATAACAGAGAAAACATTTCACGTGATTTAAGATCCCAAAAATATTACTGCAGTATTTAAGAAAAATGTATTCTCTTTCTCAAAATAAGCGACAAATACGAAGCCTCAAAGCTTCAATAACTGCATTAAAGATGTGAATAACTTTACAACCATCAATTTCAAATTCAATTCAACTTCATGAGCAGTAATAATTCAGTCTAATAGATGTTGGCCGCTTGGCAGTTGTTTGCTGACTCTGCTGTGTTGAACCATCAGTTCAAACTTCGCCTCTGTTGCTCACTCGTCACACGTGACGCTCCATTGGCTTCCTGGTCTCCGGTGCTTTAGCTCCATCTAGCGGCGTGGATGTGTAACGACAATCTAGTCCTCGATTATAGTACGACCCCATTTTTCAGAATACAATCTCTGGAGAAAAACATCGTCCTGTATTCGGGCCAATACGGTACATGGACTTTGTGTGTGATCTCATCGTGCGAAACATTGGCGTGGCGTCCGGTGGAAACGCGGCGGGACGGAGCCGTTCTCCGTCCGATGCAGCGGACCTCTGGGATTCAGAGAACCGGAGCATCGCGTCTGTTCTGTCGGTCGTTCTCAACCGGATCGGACCAGATCCTGCATTCCTTCCAGCTCCCGGCACCCTGAACCCTCTTCTCTGTGGAGCGGTTCTGTCAGCGGTTCCAGGAGAACCTGCTCGGTGAGGATCTGGGTGCTTTCAGAGAACGACAAGTGCCAGCTTGTTGAGCCGCTCGTTCTCCAGAACAGAAGCGTTTCCGCTGAACGCTCGGCAGCCGGCGCGCTCTCCACGCTCCCCGCCATGCCGTGTGTTAAATCTGCCGCTGGACCGGCCGATCGAAGTGTGTTTCCTGTGAAATTAGTAGGATTCAGCAGCATTCCTCTCCCCGCCCACCCGCCAGGGTGTGTGTCTGTGTGTGTGTCTGTGTGTGTCTGTGTGTGTTTCTCCCCAGGCGGGATGGAAACAATGCGCCGCCGCCTCTCGCGCTCCTGAAAACCCCGTCTTTAGTCGTGGCTTTAAAGGTGCTGTAGGCAGGATTTTGCTAGTCATTGCTAATTTTTCTGTGTTTTCTTTGGATTAAAAAAGCGTTTCCATCTGTCTCTGTTCTGAGCTGAAAAGGAATCTCAACAGCTCCAGGTATCTTTGACCAATCAGAAGAGCCCATGAGGCTCTAACCGTGATTGGTCGAGGGGCGTTCGTCGCGCGTTCTTGTGGGAGGGGCTTAACTTGCATAAGAGCGTAATGTCAGAGATAACAGGACAGGATTGGCTGCGCTGGGTTTCAAATCGCCATCTCAGATGGGTCAAATCGCCATCTTGCTTAGGTAAACCTAAGCAAGATGGCGGAGATGCGGAATCCTGCCTACAGCACCTTTAAAGGCTCGTGAAGCAAGTGGTTCCTCTCTCTCGCTCACTCCACTTTATAGTGAACATGTGCTCAAACCGGCCAATCAGACGTTCAGACGTCTTCCCTCCATGATGTCATGAGGGGAAATGGCCCCACCCTCTGGAGGCGGAGCTCTGGCTGACCGCTCTCCTGAATGAATACGGGCCATTGGTCAGGATGTTGATGTTGCTGCATCTCGCAGTTTTTGGAACGCCGCTGCAGTTTTCCTTTGTTAGCAGGAGCTAGCGTTAGCCACTCGGTAGTCGGGATGGGTTCCGAATGCGGTACTATTGTGAGCCGTTTCCCGTCGGTCCCACTGAGTACCAAAATCATGTGAAATCAAACGGTACCAACTTTCGGTTCTTGAACGCATCGTTGTGACTGTGAGGGAGTGGAGGAGGAGCGGATTTTCCAAGCCGGATCCGAACGCAGCATTGCATCATGACGTCAGACGAGCGCCAGTCGGTGTTAGTTTTGACATGAATTTTTCATTTCATTTTCATCTTAGTCACCCACTAAAGACTTGATTTAGTTAAAGTCACGTTTTAGTTCTTTAGTTTTGTTTTAGTTAAAATGTAGTTTGTGGAAATTAGTTTTATTTTTAGTCTTATTTCAGTCTTGATGAAATTTGACAGTTTTGTTGTACTGTAGTATTTTCTGCAAAAGGATATTTGTCATGGTTGTAAAAACTTCATTGTAGGCGTATCTTTAATTATGTTTAGATATTTAAATTTAGAATGCATCATATCACTCTTGAATCATAAATATGAATATCTAAGGCTTGTTAGAAAAAGTGAAATACTTGTACTTCAAGATTCTTGTTTAATTTCCGTAAATTCTTAGAAGAAATGACAACCTGCAAGAAAAAAGCTCCAATCCTCTGAAGACATCAAAAGAACATCATATATAAACAACGACAATCATAATGACCAGCAGGTGGCGATAATGCAACAAAGGGGTGCAAACTGCCGTAAAACATCACAGAAGAACAAGGAGAAGAAGAACAACAACAGTCACGGCACTGAGGATGGTTGTAACCCAGACTGTCAGGCGGCCAGCATCAGCTTTTTCGTCACATTTCTACTCGTCAGTTCATAATGTCCGGAGATTTTGTTTTAGCTGTTGTTGTCATTACTTATTAAATGTACGTTCTCGTCACAGAGTGAAGGGTCATCAGCGAATAGTTGTGGTTTAAGTTTTAGTTGACAAAATTAACACTGGCACCAGTGAACGGAGCAGCATGGCGGAGAGAGATCACTGTTATCCACTTTTCAAAACACGGTGCAGGTCAGTCCCACGAGGCAGGAAAGCCTCTAATGTGAGGAAGATCCTGGTTAAGAACCAGATGTTTCTCAGAGCTGAAAAGAGCAGCGTTTTCAACAACTTCAGGTCTACGACTACTGCATTCGGCACTGTTGGCATGCTAGCATCTGTTAGCGAGTCCTCTGCAGCCAGCGGCAACAAATTAACACGTATTACTGCACAAACACGCAAAACTAACAAAAATTGGTACCGTTGAGAAGCGGTACTGGGAATCGGTACCGTATACGTTGAAATGTGAACAGTAGCCGTTCCTAGCTGGTAGAAACTGTAACGACACCTGCGACCAAACTTCTGGGTCCAATTCCGGTTCAAGCTGGTTGAACGACGGGACAAATCCAGCCGAACCACGAGCACATGGTACCAGTGTTGCGATTGAACTGGTTTTCCTGTTGACGGCGTATTTTATAGTGACATATAGCGACAGTAGCTCAGTTGGTAGAGCAGGTCGTCCGGAAGGTTGGCGGTTCGATCCCCGCTCCCACAGGCGTAAAACTGTTGTTGTGTCCTTGGGCAAGACACTTCACCCACCTTGCCTAGTATGAAAGTTGTGAGAGTGAATGGTTGGTGGTGGTCGGAGGGGCCGATGGCGCAGATTGGCAGCCGTCAGTCTGCCCCAGGGCAGCTGTGGCTACAGCAGTAGCTTACCACCACCCAGTAAGGTGTGAATGAATAATGCAATGTAAAGCGTCTTTGAGTGTCCTGAAAAGCGCTATATAAAACCAATGCATTATTATTATTATTAAGACGAAGACACGGCTTTGTAAATGCTGTTGGACGGCGTTCGCCAGGACACCAGCAGGGGGCGCTGCAGTGAGTCGGCCACCAGTTAACAGGGTGACCATTTAATGTGAAACACCAGAAAGCTCCCGAGGCGTCCTGGACGGACACAGAGACGGAGTGTCCTCAGGCTGAGACTCAGGACCAAGGCTGGATTTGAATTGGTGTTTCTGGACGCCGACGTCAATCTGAGGTGTGACGGTAAAACCTTTGAAGGAACCGAGCAGGAGAACAGAATGCTGCGTCTGCGTCCGACTGACCTCAGTCCTTCTGTGACAGAGGAATAAAAATGATTTCTGAGGCTTCACGTCATTCCTCAGGCTACAATAACAGTCGAAACACCCAAACCCCGGGTGCTGGACCGCTGCCGCCGCCGGAGCACATTGTTCTCTTATAATGGCTGTGAAAAAGACGTGCTGACGTCCTCCAGGAAATGAGCGGCTCGACCTCATTTAAAAAGCTAAAAAATCTCAGGAATGTTTTCTCTCAATTCGTCTGGAATTTGTTTTGAAACGGCTTCAGGGGCTTTTTTTTGTTCAGACTGTTCAGAAAGAGGAAATGAAGCGACGGCCTGCATTCACAGCAGCCGTCTGATGAAGAAAACATTCAGAATTCAGCACCATGCCTCACACCAGGGGTGTCAAACATGAGGCCCGTGGGCCAAAACCGGTCCACAAGAGGCTCTAACCCGGCCCACCAAATTGAAACAATTTTTAAAGAAAACATTCAAGTTTTTTCAGCAAAATTCTTATGAGTGGCAAATCCAACACAACACTAAGAGCCGAGCTGGTTCCCAGCTGTTAGCATCGTAGTTAGCTTAGCTCAATTGCTGGAAGCCAATAGGGAAGAGAGCCGGACTGACGAAAGTGTACAAAATCCTCCTTCCAGTGGTCCAGGGGATGCCGTATTAGCACGTGAAGTAAATCTGAATGGTTATAAAATATTTCAAAAGACGTATTTTCTTTTCAATCCGTTAAAATAAGGTTTTGATACACACAGATCTGCGCATGCGCAGCGCTCCACGGAAAGTTATACCGGAGCACAGCAGTAGAAGCATAGACTCAGCCGCTGTGCTCCGGTATATCCTTCCGCGGAGCTCTGCGCATGCGCAGATCTGTGTGTATAACAAAAAAAGTGGATTGTTATTAGGGTGCCTGTGAAGTCTAAAACTACCAGGACCAGGAAAATCTGGACCAGGACCAGGACCTGGAGAACCTGGTCTGGGAGTCCTGACACTCTGGAGGAACACATTATTCTGATAGTCTATCTGCCGATCTTGTGAACAATTAATAGTTGTTCTGCTACTGGTTGATGCTATGACCGCAGGGGGCGCGATAACGAGCAGAGATTTAGAAAAGGTTCTCTATTTCAGTGGAGACAGAATGTTTTCTAAAAGTTTTGTTTTCCCTGTTTTTATTGAGTTGCAGCATTTGCACAAAGTTGTGTTTTCTCCGTTTCCACAGAATTGGAGCGTTTTCAAAAAGTGACATCTGCCATGTATCCACAGAGAAAAAGCATTTTCAAAAAGTTGCACCCTGGAAGCTGTTTTCAAAAAGTTGCGTTTACAGTGACTCTCGAGTACTGGTGTCATGTCAGTCCAGAGGCATAATTTACGTAGGGTTGGTGGGTTATGAAAACCCACGGACCCTCTTGTGGTGAAATCCACTGCCGAGGATTTTTGTTTGTTTGTTAAAATCCGAGGCGGAATGAGCGCAGCAGCTGCTTTCTCTCCGGCCAGAGGCGCCGCTATAGGGCCCCGAGCTGAAGGGGACCCCGAGGGACGGCTGACATCAGTCAATTTCAATGACAAATTAAAGGCGCTACACTAGACGCTGCAACGACAGCGTGTGGAAAATCCCCCGCATGGGGCCCTTTCCGAGTGCTCACCAGTTAGTTGTTTGTTGGGGTCCCCGACAGACGGCAGATATCAGCAACACAACTTGAAATCCCCCGGATAATTTACACTGACACGTCGGGAACCTACTTAATGGGGCCCCACTACTACCCGGCTTCAATGATGTGAACCGATGCACCGTTTTTTTCAGTAAAAGAGAAGAACTGAATGATCGTTTCCGCACATTTTATTTACTCAGTAGCAGTTAAACTGTACCACAAGTAGTTCCCGTACTCAAAAGACCAAGATTCCTTGCGGATAGAACATGCGCAATGTTATGATTATTTACTGCACTTTTTTGGCTTTTTTTCTGTCCTCTATTATTGTGCGCAATGCGGCATGCCAAACATGCGGGCCCCTTTGACACATATGAAGACCCATGTGGAATACATCCCAGCTACGCCACTGTGTCAGTGTATGTACTCAAAATATCACGAAACCTTCAGGCGAAAACCCATGTAAACGGGGCCTCTTTCAGAATCTCTCTGGTGTCCCTCAGGGCTCCGTCCTTGGTCCCATTTACTTCTTTGTCTTAATAGTAATAATAATAATGCATTGCTTTTATATAGCACTTTTCTGGACACTCAAAGACGCTTTACATTGTATTATTCATTGTCTCCATACTGGGTGGTGGTAAGCTGCTGTAGCCACAGCTGCCCTGGGGCAGACTGATGGAAGCGAGGCTGCCAGTCTGCGCCATCGGCCCCTCCGACCACCACCAACCATTCACTCTCACAACTTTCATACTTAGGCAAGGTGGGTGAAGTGTCTTGCCCAAGGACACAACGACAGTTTTACGCCTGCAGGAGCGGGGATCGAACCGCCAACCTTCAGGTTATAAGACGACCCGCTCTACCATCTTAGCTACTTTCGCCCCTGTCTTGCTTTATTTTCCATAAATATTACCTTGTTCTTATTGTCCGTCAGCTTAACATGCAGAAGAAAGACTTGCTGTGACCGCGATGCACATGACCAGTAGCAGCGTTTCAGAAAAGTTCAGTTTCACCTCCTTTACACGACAACAGAGTCTGATTATGAGGACCGTCTCTCAGGGTTTCCACCACAGTCTTGGATCTGGTGAAGAATGTCCGGGCCGAGCCTTCCCCGGGGCCAGAGGTCCCTGGATCTGGGCAGCTGGGGGGAGACTGATCTCCTGCCCTGGCAGCAGGTCTGGGAAGTGAGCCGGAGTAGTTTGGGGTCAGAGGTCATTCAGAGAGGCGGGAGCCGGCAGCTGGACGGAGTCCAGCAGGAAGACGCCAGAACTCGCCTACATTTTCATTTATTTCCATCTCCAGAATGTTCCCCGCTGATCAGATCCTCTGTCAGACCAGATCAGCTGATCTGTAACCAGGGGGGCGTGTCCGGTTCAAACGGTGCTTGATGACACAACACCAGGGGCTACCTTCACTTTTCCTGAACGGAGTCAGAGGAGGAGAACCTTCAGAACCAGACTCAGAGGAGTCTTCCTCCTGTTCCGGTCTGGGCTGCTCTCTTCAGTCCAGCAGACAGATCCTCATGGTTTGGACTCTATCTGGTTCTTCTGTTCATTCTCTACTCTGTGCTCAGATGTCATTCCTCCAGACACCAGCAGAGGGGGGTCTCTGTCTCTTCCTGGGGACCTGCCGTCCCCCACCCCCTCCCGGGGGGGTGGGGGTTTGAGTTACCCTCCACATGCCCAGACAGTTGCACACTTCACACTGGTCTGTGGCCACTGAGCGGATTGGTGTAAACCTGCGGCCACAAACGCAGGAATTCGTGCTCATCGCCGGCCTGCGGCGGCTGATTGGCGCTCCAGGACTCCGCCCCCTCCAGCCCGAGGAGAGAAGGGGGAGAGTTAGCTTTTACCTACCGGTGAATCAAGTTGTCACTGAGGTATTCGCCGTACAGCGGTCCCCATGTCGCCAACAGGTATCTCTGGCCTCCAAGGCCTGAAAATAGACGCCGGCGGCTCGGCGTTCTGGACGAGGGGTTAGCGTTTGGCACGAGCAGCGAGTGCTCCTCACCGCCGAGGCAGCCGAGGTTTGCCCCGGCTCGTTTTGGTAACTGGTTCATCCAGAATGTGAATGGAAGGGTGAGGAGAAGACGGCACATCATAGTAAATCTGAGATCTGAAAGGATCAGGGACACGGAAGTGTCTCATTTAGGAGAAGAGAAGAGAAGAGCGGGACTGAAACTGTCTCAGGTTGACTCCAAGAAACAATGGTTCACAAGTGATCGTGTTCTTGAGTAGTGATGCTCCGGTGTCGCTTTTTTAAAGGAAAATTTCTCACTTTTATCTGCTTGTGGGACCAAGTTGAATTCACACTCAATACTAAATGATGTGGGAACGCTCTGTGTTTTCGTGAACGACCTGAAAGTCTTTAGCATGTAGCATCTCTGGTGTGAGAGCTCTGAAGTCTTTAGCATGTAGAGTTCGGTGGTTTCCACATTTTCATATTTCGCATTCGTATTTCAAACTCACGTGGCTGCTGGCTGAGCTCTCATCATCAGAGAACGTCTGCTTCAGTGTTTGAGGCTCCAGTGTTTCTACATGTGCAGCACATTTTTGTTTTACGCTCATGAAACTGACCCACTGCTATTTTTAGATCATCTCCGGACCCCGGTGCCACCGCCACCCTCTTCTCCAGTGTTGTGATACAGATTTGATTTGAATGGAAACTCTTGTGGATGATGGTGGCGTCTTGGTGCCAGTGAACAGTGCTCTTTCTCTTGGTCCTCCCTGGTTGTTTTGGCCATTATCTGCACGAAAGACTTCTTGAAGTCAGACATGGAGCAGAACTCCTCCTCTCTCTTTTGTCAGTTTGGGGCTCGGGGGTGAGACGTGCCGGTGTGTTCCGCCTGCTCTCAGCACGGTGTGTTTACGTTGTGTAACAACTCGCCTTGAAGGTCAGCGAACAGCAGCAATAAAACTTCTTTTATTGACGTGAATAAAAATTCCCCAGAGAACAATCATGGGCTCGTCTGTTGTTCCGCCTCCTGAATGAGAGAGAGTCTCTCTCTTTGATTGGTTCCTGGATGCAGTTTTCAGCTTTGGTTCTGAGCGATTGTCTGGACACGAGGTGTTCTCCGAGTCACCGAAAACTCCATCGTCATGGAAACGGCGGAAACGCTGCCACTGCTCATGCTCTCGCCGGCTGTAGTAACTCCTCCTCCCGCGCGTGCGAGACGATGGACGGGAAGTTCGGCGTTGGAAGGTGCAGTTGGCGTGTTCCGACGTGGCGACGGAGTCGGAGCGTTTTCACGCCGTTGTCGTGTGAACGAACCCCCGAAATGAAACGGAATGTCCTGGTTTTCAGTGGAAGCTGTTGCCTAAATGGGACCTGAGACATCTGAAAAAGCAGTTAGTGGCGTTTAAAAACGATTTTTTCTTTCATGATTTTCTCTCTAATCAGGACTATTTTTTAAACGGATTATTTTTAATACTGTATTTTGAGTCATTTTTCAAGTCATTGAATCAGCGCTCTTCCACTGTGTGACAGTGTAGCATGCAGGCGAGATCAGGCTGTCAGGGGTTTAGAAGTGGAACGTTCCACGAAGTCGCGACTCTCCTCGGAGAACTTTCCTCGATACAGAACGCAGACACCGACCGTCGTACTTACTGAACGTCAGCCCGTTGGCGTGGCGACCTGAGCTCCCGGCTCTCTGAGTCACGTCTGTAGCCGGTGAGTTATAATCGTTCCGCCGTGTTTGTGTCGGGATCGTCTCGTAATGACGGTGTTCTCGCAGACACCCGTACAGCCGGTTCTCACCCGAACAGGTGATTCTGAGCAGGTCGCTCAGTTATGAGTAGAGTCGTCGGCCTCGCTTTAATGGTGTTGTGGTTCGACTGTGGTCTCGATCCTGCTCAGACGTGGTTTTTCACTAGAGTCCTCCTCGTTTGTCTGCTCCAACGCGCCTCACTCCTCTGAGTGAGTCTCCATTCACTTCTTTTCCTTTCATCGTTGGTTTGATTGGATTAATTCCCTCAGAACTGAAAATGCAGACAAGATTAGACGCAGAACCTTTGTCTATGTAGGTTCCTGTTACCTGGAGCTAAAGGTTTCAGGGACCTGGAGCTGAAGGTTTTGGGGACCTGGAGCTGAAGGTTTTGGGGTCCTGGAGCTGAAGGTTTTGGGGACCTGGAGCTGAAGGTTTTGGGGACCTGGAGCTGAAGGTTTTGGGTTCTTCCCTCACCCCTTTGAGTGATTCATAAAACCTTTCATGCAGAGAAACTAAAACATGCTGTAAAATCACTACATGTCTGGTTACGTCTCAGCTTTTCCCATGAAATGTCAGAGGTGGACATTTCCTGACTCGCTGCCCGTCCACCCGTCCCTCCGTCCCCCCCATCCCCTCGTCCCCCTCCATCTTGACGATCACCATCAAGTGAAACCACATCGCTAACACAGCTATCAGCTAACACGGCTGGCGTGGAGCTTTATGTTGTGCTCTTTGCTCTGGAATGTTATTGGATGATCGCATGAATATTTCCTGCCGGTGATTTCATCCCTGCCGAGTCTGGGACCCTGCCGAGTCTGGGACCCTGCCGAGTCTGGGACGAGGCGTTGGACCTGGTTCCAGTCTGTGAGGACGGACGGAACAGCTGAGTGAGCAGTGGGACGGGTCGAGGGACCAGGACGAACCCGTCACATCTGGACCAGCAGAACTAAGTGTCCTCTACACCACAGACGACTGTTTTCAACTCTTCATGATGCATTTTTTATTTTGTAAACTCTGGTACAACTTATATTCTTCGAAATATACCCGCTGTTTTTGAGCACCGCCAAAAGAATTTCATTCATTTTACACTTAAATGAAACATTTATTTTTTGAAAACATCCTCAAAGTAACCAAGTTTTTACTTTGTGTTACGAAGCTTTACATCGAAGGGGACTCTTCAAAAACTACTTAAAGTCGTTAAATTGTGTTGTCATTGACCCCGTTAGCTGCGCTGTGCCTGGATCAGCATTGTTCAAACTATAAAGTGTATAAAAAGTTCCTGATTCGATGTAAGTGTTTTTAGTCATCAACTTCAGGTTTCATCACTCGCCGATGTGACATTCAGATTTCCAGTTATTTTAAAACTCCTGCGCTTGTCGTGAACATGGCGACGTCTGTAATCCTAGCTTTAGCTTTAGCATTAGCTGCACGTCACATTTTTTTTTTGTCTTCTGTCAGATTGTTCTGACATTGGTTGAATTTATGTAACCCTCTGAGCGTTAGCATTAGCATTAGCATCCATCTCCCGTCGCTGCAGAAGTGACTTTTTGTTGCTGTGCCGCTGCTCTGTGTCGCATTGTGATGACATCACTCCTGTTTCTTTGTGATACTCTTCACGCTTGCTTTAGCATAAGCTTTAGCTTTAGCATGTTTCTCTGGGTCGGCCTTGCTCTGGCGCACCGCGCACGCCAGGTTATTCTTTGTTTTTTCCACTGATTTTTTGTTCAGAGGGTTCTGATCATCAGGGAGACGACGTTCATCTGGTCACATGATGGGTTCAACAGTCTGAATAAACTGCAGATCGTTCTACCTGCTGCTTTTTTGCCTCTTTGTCAGATTTTTTTTTCTCAGACTTCTGAATGGCTATCGCTCCAGTGGAGGACGGTAAATGAGTGACACGCCGGGACGCCGTCACTTGTGCCGACGTGCCGCCGTGTCTGTCCTGGCGTAACGGATGCTGAGCGATCAGGGTTCAGATCGTCCAAACCCACTGAGTGAAGCGGCTCCTGCATGCTAACAGCCCTATTCTTAACTGGTGCATAAACAGATTCCCCGACAAATACACACACAACACACACGCCGCGGCAGCAGCTCGTGCCCGGGAGATATTTCCGTGACCCGTGGGTTTAATGGCGAGCTGCCATTTTGGCACCTTTGTCTCCATGCTGCGGGAGCAGCTTTGGTAAGTGGACACCCGCTCGTCCGGGTGACGTGACGGACGGGCCGTGAGCAGAAGGTCCTCCTGCGTCTTTCTGGATATCGGTGTTGCTCTGTTAACGCCAGTCTGGCAGCAGGCGGTAACAGGAGCCCCGCAGGAGCCGAGGCGGCGAGGAAGGCTCAGCCGCCGCTTCTGGCTTCTTAACCGGCGGCGTTTCCACTGGTTTCAACTGGTTAACGTGAAAACACAGTTTTTCTCTACAGAAACCTGTCGCGTTTTGGGGTCTGTTTACACAACAAGGCTCAGAGCCACTGACAAGGAAAGTTTTTGATGGTGATTCCAAAAGGGGAACTTTAAGAAAATGCTTTAAGTCTATGCAAACAGAAAAACACAACTAGTGTGTGTGTGTGTGTGTGTGTGTGTGTGTGTGTGTGTGTGTGTGTGTGTGTGTGTGTGTGTGTGTGTGTGTGCGTGTGTGTGTGTGTGTGTCACATTCTTTTTTATTTTGATGAATTCATCAGAATTTTTATTTTTTTTATTTTTTTGGTCAAAATAGTTTTTTCCAAAATTCTTTTAATTTTTTTCATTTATTTTTCAAAATACAGTTGTAAATTTGTAAAAAAAAAAAAAAAACCACACACAAAAAGTCTTGTGTTTATTTTTCTCTAATTTTTTTCAGTCATATCAAGTTAGTTCTTTTTTTAAAAAAAAAAAGTTACGTTGTGAATTTCCAAAGAAAAATTAAAACAAATTGGGAAAAACTGTAGCTGACAAAATTCTACTTTTGACTCCAGTCATGCTTCAGGAGTCTTCTGATGACTTTCACTTTCACTGTTCTTCTTTCTCGGGTCCACATCAGTCCGATCACACTGAGGTGTACTGCACCACCCTCTTCAGAGGGGCGGGTGGTGTTACCCCTGGCCTCAGCGCTGACCTGTGGAGGGGTGGGGGTCAGCGCCAAGACCACCTCAAATGTGCAGACCATAATCCCCCTCTGACATTAATATTATCAGAGGAAGGCAGGCTTGGAGCATGGTGGGGGTGGAGGGTGGGGGTGGGTGGGGGGTCAGGCAATGTAAGCAAGGTCTTTTTGGCTGGCCTTGTTTCACGCTGGCAGCGCTGATAGACATTAAAGCCATGACTCACCGTGCAGGCATGTGCAGAATGTATTCTTAGCCCCCGTCTTCCTATCAGTCACTGCAGAAAGGTTGGAGGGTCAAAAAATAAAGAGGTAACCAGTCTGTGGGGCTGTCTGCACCACCGCTGCTTACCGGGGAGGGGGGGGGGTATTTTAAACCCGGGGGGGAGCTCACATATTTACCCCACTGAGCCTGCCTGACCTTGCCATTTGTTGGGGTGAAGAAGCCGGAGAGCAGGGATAGAGGAGCCGAGCCCAGCTCTGCAGTTTGCACCGGCGGCGAGCCGGCGGAGGGGAGAACACAGCAGACGAGGGGAGGATCGCACCGTCAAGGGCCCGGGCGGAGCAGGCGGCCCGGCGGGACGAGAGGGAGACGCCCCCGGGGGAGGCGGCGGCCGGCCGAGCTGAGCTGACTCGCCCCGGAGGAGGAGTGGCAGTTTGCCGGCCAGGGCAGGTCCCCGAGCCGGCGGGGCTGGCCCGACTGCTCCTCCACCTCCGATCCCCTCTCCTCCTCATCTCCAGACACCACCAGAGCCGGCGGGGCTGGCCCCGCTGCTCCTCCACCTCCTCCTCCCTCCAGACTCCACCCGAGCCGCTGAGGGCCGAGGCTGAGCCTCGCCGACAGGACCTCCCCGGACTCCCGCCCTCCGCCTCTCCTCCTCGTTGATTCCATCTCCCTGCGCTCACTGGCTGGGTGCACCGGGAGGCCGAGGAGCTCCTTTTTTATACCTTTTTCTTTTTCTTTTTGTGTTTTTGTAAAACCGGAACGCTGGCGTCGTTTTCAGTAGCTCGGTGCAAGGACCAGCTGCACTCCCCCAAGATGAGCCGCTGGCTGAAATGCACCTCCATGCACTTTGTAGGTATCCAGTGTGGGTGACTTCATGTTCCCACGCATCCCGGACAGCATCACGCTCGCCGCTCGGCCGCTTCCTCCTCCACTTTCCGAATGTCTCGCTGCGTCCTTTGATTTGGCCCAGTTGTTGCTGTGAGTCGGTAGCTGGCTGGCCGTGCGCGAATGTCAGCCGGAGCTCTGCACACTGACATGTTCCCATCACTCACAGGGGGGGTTTAGTGGAACTGCACTTCAGCACATTCTTGGCAAGTTCAGCATCGACTTCTTTTCTTGTCTATTTTTATCGTGGAGGAGGCAAAACAAGCCCCCCCCCCGTGTGGAGGCCGCTCTGTGTTGTAAACTGAACTGATCCTGAATGCGTTTCTGCTGCTAGTCTGATGTTTGAAGTGGTTTGTGTGAGGCGTAAAGCCACTAGACGGCGGTGTCGAGTCACTTCGGGCTCAGCTTCGTCTGGTTTTCAGTGTTCTGTCTGGTTGGTCGATGCAGAGACTCAGATCGGGAAGTCCTGCAAGCTTTTGCCGACGCCGGGAGTCGAACCTGTGTCCGCAGAGGGACACTAGTGTGTTGGTTTAAAGATGTGTGTCCCACCTTGAGCAGATCATTGGTTCGAACCCTGCTGTTGCATAAATGAGCTGCTAGCGTCTTGCCGTCATCCCGTTAGCCGTTCTGAGCGACTCGGTACACCGCCGAGTGGTGTATGCTGGTACTGCAGGGCGAGACAGAGCGCCGGGCGTGAGGACTCCACCTCTGGGTTCGGGTTAGAGCGCCGTGTGCGGTGCGAGTCTGACCGCTCTCTCTCTCTCCTACCGTTCAGAACACGGACTGGAACAAGTATGACGACCGGCTGATGAAGGCGGTGGAGCGCGGCGAGGTGGACAAGGTGGCCGCCGTTCTCGGCAAGAAAGGAATCATCCCCACCAAGCTGGACGTGGAGGGACGCTCTGCGTGAGTACACACACACACACACACACACACACACACACACACACACACACACACACACACACACACACACACACGCTCAGTCTCGTATTTCTATCCTCGTGGGGACCGTCCATTGACTCCCATTCATGTCTAGCCCCTAACCCTGACCCTTACCCTAACCCTAACCCACACCACAACAAAGCCTAACCCTAAAGAAATGTTTTTGCACTTTTACTTTTTTCAGTAACAACAACATGGTCAAGAAAACACTGTTTCTCCTACTTAGGACCGGAAAAAGGTCCCCACAAGGCACGTCGTTCCATGTTTTGCTATCCTTGTGGGGACATTTGGCCCCGACAAGGATAGAAATACGAGAACGCGCACACACACGCGCACACGCCAAGCATTGTTTTTCTGTTTCATTTCAGAAAAGTCACACATTTAGGTGGTAACTTTTTAAAAACGATGCCAGAGGTGCTGTACTCGGTCACCGGCCCTGACTCGGGATTTCCCGGTGGTTCCCTGAGCGCCGAAGGGCCACACATGGTCCCCGGACCTCATGATTCCCAGCTTTCTTCCAGACGTTGGCGTAGTGCATCTGAGACAGCACACACCGAGTCCCTCTCACACTCCGGCTGTCTCCCTCGTCTCCATAGCGACAGACTCCTGGCGTTTTCAGGAAGTTGTGTTTTCAGTTGCTCTGAGCGTCGTCGTCGTGGAGACGGACCCCCAAAACGCAAAAGGCAGAATTTGAACCGTTGCCTCCCGTCAGAATCGCCCAGAAGACTCCGGTTCAGAGGAGACCTCCTCCATCGTCGCCCGCCTCTTCTAGAACCGCAGAACCCTGACCCGGCTCATCCGGTCTGTTTGGGAGTGCGGGTCAGCGTGGGGGTCGGGATGAAGAATGTCCGAGGATCCGGCGCAGAGTCCGGAGGCTGTTTTCGTAGCCCCGGCAGGAAACGACTCCCTGAAAGCTGCGGCGCGTCGGCAGCTCGGCGCCGAGAGGCGTCCAGCGGGTCGCTGACAAACGGAGATCCGACGGCGGTGGATGCTTCACTCGCCTCGCGCAGGTCTCCGCCCAACCGCCGCTTGAGCCCCGCTCCGGCTTCATTTCCACAAAGCCTTTGTTAAACCGTGAAGCTGTGGTGCGAGGGATCCCAGGAGATCAGGTGCAGAGCGTTCTCACTGGAACGGGGAAGAGCGTCGGGCCGGACAAATCAGGCTTTTAATGTGAAATATAGAAACACGTCCAGAGGGAAAGAAAACCTGAGATGTCAAACCTTCCACCGCTTTTCAGGTTAAACTCCTGTCAGCTGTCATGCTAATGCCGTCATGAGTTCAGTGAGATGCATCAGCAGCAGCATCCACTGCCCCCCCATATTCTGTAATCCAAAAAGCTATGTATTGTAGGTAATTTTGCACAGAAAATAACAATAACAATCATAACATGAATTAGTAACAAATGAAAGTATCTTAAATGTAGGTTTTGTTTACATCTAATTTTGGAAACAGTCATTGAGGAAGCTGGAAACATCTTTCAAAGAGAAAAAAATGCAATTTATTTATTTTTTAATTTTACACATTGAAAAGTCTGATTGAAGCCTCTTGGGGCTAACTTTAGCTGTTAGCCATTAGCTTTCAGCTGTCAACCATTAGCTTTCAGCCGTTAGCCATGAACTTTCTGCCATTAGCCTTTAGCTTTGGGCCAATAGCCATTAGCTTTCAAGCCATTGGCCCTTAGCTTTCTGCCGTTAGTTTTTAACTGTCTTCCATTAACCTTTAACTTTCAAATGTTAGCCTTTAGCTTTCCGCTATTAGCCTTTAACTTTCAGCCATTAGTCTTTAGCTTTCAGCTATTAACTATTAACTTTCAGCTTTTAGCTCTAAGCTTTCAGTCGTTAGCCTTTAACTTTCAGCTGTTAGCCTTTAGCTTCAGCTGTTAGTGTTTAGCTTTTGGCTGTTAGCCTTTAGCTTTCAGCTGTTAGCCTTTAGCTTTCAACTGTTAGTGTTTAGCTTTTGGCTGTTAGCCTTTAGCTTTCAGCTGTTAGCCTTTAGCTTCAGCTGTTAGTGTTTAGCTTTTGGCTGTTGGCCTTTAGCTTTCGGCTGTTAGTTTTTAACTTTCAACTGTTACCCTTTAGCTTTCTGCCATTAGCCTTTACCTTTCCACTGTTAGCCTTTAGCTTTCAGCTGTTAGCTTTATGTTTTACTACTTAAATGAAAGGTATCATGGACGATGTTTTAGCCAATGAACGGCATGATGCGAGCGTCAACTATTGGTCCTCCGACATGTCAAACACGCTGGAGAAATGCTTGCGTCACGCCGTCAGCGCGCTCGCAGGAGCAGCAGAGCAGGTAGGACGGTCTGGCACATGCGCGTTTTTCAAAAAGCGAGTAACAGACGTTTAGCTTCAACTTTTTCAAGAAAATCGTCCATTATACCTTTATGTCCTGGTCTGGACTCTGTCACGGCAACTGAAAGTCTCGGTCTTGGTCTTGGTTAGGGTGGCCATTTCTTCATATGTTCTTAGGATTTTTTCCTAATATTTGCATTTATTCAAAACATTTCAAAATGCAGTGCAAAAAATATATAGAACTTTATGTAAACAACAAATGTGAAAACTTGTAAACTCATAAACACCTGTATTTGAACTGATTTTAGGCCTGCATGATAGACTTCACAAAGTTCTGCAGCAGATATCTTGCCATCTTCAGGTGACGTTGCTTCCCGAAAAAATAACCGGAGGGAGGAGGCACCTGCAGCCCGTCTGTTGCATTGGTGCTTCTCTGTGCCGCCTGCCTTTCAGTGGCCGCCTTTCCTCGGGTGCTAATGTCAACATCACATCGACAAAGTGTGCAGTCAGCATGTAAATCACCTTTGCTGCTCTTACTAATATATGCGTGCTCTTTTGACCACTCTGACTTGAATGAAATCCGTCTTTTCGGCATGTTGATATTCAAGGAAACGCAGCTAGCACATGGGAACAGGGGCGGCTTGTTTACATTTTTTCAACCAATGAGAAACGAGAGAATTGAGTGACACTGCTATTAGCCAATCCTTTTTAACCCCGTTTCTTTTTTTTAACCAAAAGTCTTACACCATTGGACGATATGCAGTGTTGCCTTCAGGTGCAACTTTAAAAAGGAGGACAAATGAGCGTCCGGCTTGAGGCTGTGCTGGACGCCGGACAAGGCGTTTAAAATCCGGACTGTCCGGCCTAAATCCAGACGTATGGCCACCCTAGTTTTGGGATTCTCCGATCTTGGTCTTGAGTTACGTGGTCTTGACTTCAGCACTACGTCAGCCTAGCTTCTGGCCTTTAGCGTTTAGCTTTTAGCTTGCAGAATGCATGTGATTAAAAGCCCTGAGACAAAGCGGCGTCCTGCTGCCGATCGCCGTAAACAACCCAGAAACAGCCATGAAGTCAGCAGGTCCCCTTATAGCGCTGCAGCCGCGCACGGCCCTCGTGGCTCCGGGGTATTCTGGCCTCACAGGAATGTCCAGTGGTGACTTCATGTAATCTCGGACAACTGCGGGGAAACTCATTACAAACTGTGACCCCCGCCCCCCCCCCCTTGATAAATCATTTGTTGCGGCCTGGATTAGCCCGACTGTGTTCTGCTAATGAATTCAGCTTCAACTGTCCGATGGCGGCTTCCAGCTGAGTAAACAGATTATGGGGTGAGCCGGTATCAATGAAGAGGGGCCGGGGGAGGGGGGGGGGGGGGGGGGGGTTCATACTGCTCAGTGTCAGGTCCAGCTTCACTGCAAGCTCCTGCAGGTAGGCTGTCATATTGCTCGACAACAGCAAAGTGGGTGGAGGAATATTTGATGTTGTGAGTTCAGTCCTGACACTCAAAGACTTCGACAGCGCTAAAGAAGAAATAAGTCAAATGTCCTCATAACAGGCTCCATTTGCTTGTTCAGACACACTGAAGACAACTTTTAGAAATGGCTCCGTCTCCATGGAAACGAGGGGAAACGGCACTTTTCTAAAACGCTGCACGATCGTAGTAAGCGGCTGTTCTGCACACGCTCAGTGGATGGCAACGGACGGCGTTTTCAAGACCTCGCCGCGTTAAACGCAGAAACTCTTCTGAAACAAAGACGATGCATTTTCACCCGACACGTGGTCGTGTAAACGGAGCCTTCGGGCTTCACCACTCTGGAAGTCCGTCCAGGAAATGAGGCTCATGTTAGACCAGTTTCGGATGAGTTCAGTACTCTAAAGTAGTTTCGGACGGCTTTCAGGCACTTTTGAGAATAGTGTGATTCTACTTTGGGTCTTGAGGTTTAGGGCCAGCTTCAGGTCTGGTTTAGACTCATTCATAACCGATTCCTCTCTCACTGCAGATCAGCTCCAGTCTAGTTTCAGACTAGTTTCAGAAGTGATCTGGACCCGTTCCACTACTGTTGAAGACCCTTTTGATCCACTTTTTACTGGCTTTGCGCTGCATTCACACATGATCTGTTGTGAAATGAAAATGCTTTTTTGCTTGATTCGTTGTCATGGAAACGGGGGGAAAGCACGATCACTAACGTCAGCGCTGCTTTTTCAGACATGAGCTGGGATCTTAAAGCCGTCATTAAAGCGGTGCGGTTGATTAATTCTCTCAAAAACAGCAGCTCCTTGGCGTTATCGCGCTGCGGTCCAGAGCGGACCCCCTGCTGGGAAACGTGTCTCCACGACCGGCGCTGTGGTACGCTTCCAGAACTCGATGACAGACATGATAGTGAAGCACGTCCCCAGCGACCCGCTGAGTTCACTGCGCTGAGGACGGGCTCGCTCACTGGGAGCACGGCTGCCGAGTGGGTGATAAGCCACCGGGGCTTCATCGAGTGCGCCCGCTTTCATAGCACACATACCC
This sequence comes from Salarias fasciatus, assembly GCF_902148845.1. Lineage (NCBI taxonomy): Eukaryota > Metazoa > Chordata > Actinopteri > Blenniiformes > Blenniidae > Salarias > Salarias fasciatus. Next base: position 38,754,634 of record NC_043745.1, on the reverse strand, counting down.
GTGATTTCACGTCCGTTTATTGTGAATCAAACAGCTGTGGACGTGCGCCTGTCCGTGAGAGAAGCCTGAAAACCAGCGGAGTTTCTGCTGCACGGCCTCGTCCACCCTTTGAAAATAGCGGCGGCGCTCTGTAAACTGTCGACCTGGATGCCGCCGGGAAGCAGGTGTGAAGACAGACAGGCAGAGCTCGATGTGTCGGTTTAATCTGTGAAATCGTCCAGCTGTCATCGCATGTGAGGATGTCTTTTCCATTTTCTCAGGCCGAAAGAAGGCCAGCTTCATGCTCAGGCTCCAACTCGCTGTCAGTTTAAACTACAGCATTTTACTGACATCAGATCCTCCATATAGACCTCCCGTATACCAGAGTCAACAGACAGAAGCTACCATCATGACCGGTCGTCATGGAAACATGGTGCTCCCCCATCGGCATGGAAACGTTTAGTTCTCGTCCTCGTACACAGTCGTCATGGAAACACGTTGCTTCACACGTCGTCTTGTTGGGTAGTCACGGAAACGTGAAGCTTTGCATGTTGTCTTGGAAACGTGGCACCTCCTATTTGGTGGCCCTCAGTAGTCATGGAAACATGTCCTCTCGTCTTCATGCATGGTAGTCATGGAAACGTGACTCTTGTCTCGTGGTAGCCATTGAAATGCTGCTCATGTCATCATGAACACGTTGTTTCTCAGCTTCATGCACCGAAACAACAAGACGCTCAGCATGTTGTCAAAAAGTACCTCCTCCCGCATGTTTTCAGCTCTGAGCATGAAGCGTTCAATGTCGTCATGTTCCGTAGTCATGGAAACCCATGTGGTCATTTACTGCAGCCATGGAAACGTGACGCCTCCAGTGTTGTCGTGGAAACATGAGGCTGTAGTTGTTGGTTTAGTGCAGGGGTGCTCAAACTGCGGCTCTGGAGCCACATGTGGCTCTTCTGTCCCTCTGTCGCGGCTCCATGAAGCCTTCACCACAGGATCCATGAATAAACATTTAACTTATTTTTAAATTATGATTCGTCACTCTTGGTTCAAAACTGTCAACAAAAAAAGCTTGAAAAGAACAAAACTGTTAAAATCTGGTAGAAAAACAGGTTAATGTAATAAAAAGTTCTCTGTTCTGAACTGGAGGTAAACTTCATGAAAGCATCAGAAGATCTGGTTTCTGTTTGTGAAACTTCCTGAGCTGCTTTCACCTCATTTCAAAGGTTCAAAGTTCTTCATGGCTCCAGAACTGCTGGACTAGAGGAAAGTCACTGAAACGGTTCTTCTGGTCGTAAAGGTTGTTGAACCCTGGTGTCGTGTTTGGATCCGACCTGTGACCCCTCTCCGCCTCCTTGACTCGAACCCTTCCTTGGATTGCTCAGGCCTGCTTCCTGCTTCCTGCTTCACCCCCCAGAGGTCGCGACCCCCCAGTGCCCCTCCCCCGACCAGAACCTCCCAGCCATCAACACGGCTTTTAATACCCAGGGCGGTGTTGAGGCGACAGCCTCGCTGTCTCCTTGGCAGATACTTGGGGTTGGTGTATAAACAGGTCCGCCGCGCTGGGATTAGTTTACACACAAAGCGCCTCGCAGACTTCCCCGGCTACCGGCCGCCGCGCCGCGTCCAACCAGAGAGCAGCGGCGGGAATGTCTCCAGTCACAGGTGTTGATTAATGACATGTTGGCGAACACATGCAGCCAGAAACTGCTTAACCAGAAGCCGACGGAGCGGAACCTCATCCTCCATTCAGAGAGAGAGAGAGAAACCCAGTTTCTCCTCATCCAGCGTCTGCTGGGATTCAGTCACATGACACACTGGCCCCGTTTACACAGGGGTTTTTTTAAATCCGATCGAAAACAATTGTGTTAAACGCATGTGTGTACATGAACAGCAAACAAAGCGATCCACTTTGAATCCTGGTTCTCCAGGGTTCTGGTGAAGCGGATTATAAAGCGTTCTGTGACGTGAGGACAGAGTCTCTCACGGAACTTTCAGGTCTTTAGCTCTGCAGCAGCAGTTTTTATCTTCCTGATATCTGCTCAAATAATGTTCCAACATCTCCATGAGGCGCTGCTCAAGAACTGAGCGCTCGGCTCATCTCCGCCTGCCGATGTTTCGAATGAACTGGTGTCCGTGTTAACTTGTGACCCACAGACGTTGAAACGCCGACTGAAACTTGTAGTTGCTCTAGTGAATGTCGTTTTTCTACGTTTAGAGTCTTTTGTGAGTCTTATTTTAATATCTGCTGTTACCAGCATGTGTTTACTGAAATCCGTCACTCGTTAACATGGGAACCAGTTAATCCATAACACCGGCTGTTCATCCGCTAGTAGTCTGCTACGAAGCTCTTTGAACAACTCGCTGTTGTGCGATTTGCCTCCATCTCTCCTCCCCAGTGTTTTGTTCTCTCTGGGTTTTTATTCAAAAAGTCTTTCTCAACCACCGCCAAGTTCTTCTGCTTGTTTTTGGACATCATGCTAACAGTGGGAGGCAGAAACATGACCGTCTCAGGTTTAATCAGAGTCCCTGAAAACACAGCTTCTCCGAAAACGCTCGGGCCCCGTCTCCCGGTTCGTAGCCTGACACGCTAACGGCATCGTGTTCAGTATTTCAGCTGTTTCTGTGGAACCAGACAATGTGCAGAAACGGTGTTTGTTGTGATGTGAGCGAGGACGTCAGAGGACCCAGCAGCAGAACGTCGGGGTTCTGCGGTCGCTCCCTGCCGGCCGCTGAGCTTCTGGCTGTCAGTGTGAGAACAGCTGGCGCCGCTGACGGCGAGGAGCCGGCGCCGAGTTTCACCGTCTGCCGGCCTCTTCACACCACGTCACCTTTCACTCTCCCGTCTCCGCTGCACACTGCCGCTTACCCCGTCTCACGCCCAGCTCCTCTTCCCGTCTCGTCTCTCAGGTTCCACTTGGCGGCGACTCGAGGACACCTGGACTGTCTCAACCTCATCCTGGGACACAATGTGGACATCACGGCCAGCGATGCCACCGGTGAGCTTCCTTCATGTTTCAGTAAAAGCTGCTAACGCAGCCAAATAGATTGATAAAACAGCTAAAGCTAAAGCTAGCTGTTAGAGCTAACAAAAACCATGAAGCTTTGATGACTAACAGTGGATTTTAGTTTCCTTCATAAATGCTACGTAGTCTACAGTTTATGAAATTATACATTGTAAACTTATTTTCATGTCGAGGTTTAAATGTGTATTTTTGGCTCATTCTGGGAGAATAGTTGGCGTCAGACGGTGTCTTGGCGGTGAAAATCTCTGAGGCTTGTTCATTTTAATCAAAGTCATCATGTTAGAACCTGAACCTGGGAGTTAGACAGTTAACTTTGGAGTTGGATGGTTAACCTTAGGGTTGGAGGCTTAACCTGAGGGTCATACGGTTAACCTGGGAGTTAGACAGATAACCTGACGGTCAGACGGTTAGACTGACGTTAGACTGTTAGTCTGATGTTAGATGGTTAGCTGGGGGTGAAACGGTTAAATATGATGGTTACCTAAGTCTTAGATGTTTAGGTGGTTGACCAGGTGTTAGATGTTGAACCAGGTCTTAGATGGTTGGATGGTTGACTGGACGTAAGCCGGTTAGCCGGGGTTAAACAGTGTCGGTGGATGTCCCTGCAGGATGGAAGCTGTTTCTGAGCTGCTGGTTTCACTGAATATTTGATTATGACTTTAATGAGGAGTTCTGGACTTTGAAGCTTAAAAAATCTGCCGCGGTTCAGAACTCAGGACGGTGAGAGACTCCTCACCAGTTAGTCCTCCTCATGCTGCCAGTCCGATCTGTGGCCATCCGGTCTCCTGGACTCCTCCGTCCCGGTTATCGTCTGCACCTGAAGCCGACCTCAGCAGGAGAAGCAGGAAGTCACGTCCAGGCCTGCTTTAAGCAGAAGCTTTTCAAAGTTTGGATCTGCTCATTTTACATCCAGCTTTAATTCTCCGAGCGGCCAGATGTTTTATTTAAAGCTGTGGGAAGACGGCGGCGCGTCAGCCTGGCCGGACCTTTAAGGTTCCAGTTCCCGACGGACTTTAATGGGTTTTATTGTTTGGCCCCTTGAGAGAGGAGTTCCCCGAGACTGAAGCAAGGCAGCAAGGCGTCCGGTCCTCACTGCTGCTGTCTCCCCAGTGGGGGGTCTGTGCGGTGAAGCTGGAGCTGGACCTGAGTCCTGAGTCCTGACCGCAGGCTGAGAGCCGGACCCCGGCCCGGATGTTGTTGGATTTACTGTTGGTTTGTTTTCTTCTCAGGTAAAAGCGCTCTCCACCTGGCGTCCAGGAACGGACACTCTCTGTGTGTGCAGAAGCTCCTGCAGGTAGGCAGTCACAGACCCCCCCCCCCCCCTCCCCCGGTGCCGCCTGGCTGTGATCTCCTGTGGGCGGGGCTGTGGGCGGCGGCCCGGCCGTCCATTCTCAGTGCCGTCGTTGCTCCAGACATAGCCGGCGGCGCCTCGGCCGCCTCTCCGTCGGCCCCTCCAGGTGTAGAATATCCCCCTCCCCCCCCGGTCATTTGAGCGTGCTGCTCATTTTTGGCCGCTGTTGCTGGAGAGAGCGGGGTGTTTATAGAGGAGGGCTCGGTGGCGGCGGCGGAGCCTGCCCGGCAACACGCCGCCCCGTTAGCATTGAGTCCTCATGGCTCTCATCCAGCTGACTCCGTTTGTAGAGATGTCAGCACCGTGTCGCCTAACGTGACCCCACACACACACACACACACACACACACACACACACACACACACACACACACACACACACACACACACACACCCTGGCGCCCAGTGACAACATGGAGAAACGAGTCATATTTATGACGGCGTTCTCCTCCTCCAGTTACGGCACAGGAACATCATAATGAAGATCACAGAACTGAACACACACACACACACACACACACACACACACACACACACACACACACACACACACACACACACTGACAGAAGTTTAGAAGAACGGCTTTCTTCCTGTCGTTGGGTTGTTCCAGTTTCTATGTTGCTCTTGTTGTTGTTGTTGTTCTTTGTGCCTGCCCTTGGCAAGGCGCAAAGATTACTATCCTAGGCGGACCTCATCAAGTGTCGACATTTTATAATAATTATTCATCTGACAAAAACTTTGCCGGGAAACTCGTCCCGCACCGTTTGGAGCAACACCACAAAAGTCACATCAAAACTTGTGTAAATTCCGGGAATCGTGTGCTATGTCTTTTCTTGGCGTTCCGGTGAAAAATGGCCGAGAGAATTCCAAAAAAACAGCATTTTCGTCCCATTCCTTTCCCATAGACTTTTTCCAAAAATCACAAAAAAATCTTCCCCGAACAACTACACGGGGATTTGCCATACTTTCACGTACAGATGTCATTTTTTCACCAAAACGTAGACATTTTTGTCCTCTACACAGACGCGGAAACCTCATTTCAATATGTTTTACCAAATGTAAACTGTGAGCCTTCAAGTACGGAGAGAATTTCAGCCGTTTCTAGAGTTTATAATGGGTGTGTATTGGAGAGGCTAGAGTGGGAGAAAGGAATTTAGAGTGTGAGAGGCTCTGGATTTAAACCAATAAAAAAATTCTATTCTCGTAGTCCTGGCCACATTTCTGGCTCAATCTTCACAAATTATAGCTCAAAACGTAGGAATTTTCCTTGTGACACATACAATTGAGTCACTTTGTCTCTATCTCAAACGGTTCTCTCTCCAGCTGCATTTGTTTGAGGAGAGTGCAGAATTTTCTCCCATTCGCTCCAATGCATTTTGGAGACGCCTGAATCCAAAACTTCACTCATGTTCGTGCAATCAGTATGGCTGAATGGAAGATCCTACAGACATGAGATTTTCAGGACAAATCCATGAAACGCTTGTGAGTCACACTGTAAAAAAAAAAATTTCAATTTGGCCTCTCGGTCCCTGAGAAACGCCATTTCTTCAACCCTGCACACTGCATTAAAAACTGCTGATTCACTGTAATGGCTGGTGACTGCAGCTCGTTTCCATAGCAACTACAGCGCAGCTGGAGACTCTGTCATGGCTGCTCTCAGCTCAGAGCTCACAGCAAGAGTATGCAGGAGTTACACACACACGCAGACTCGGCAGCAGGTTGCAGGCACAAAGCCACAATTTCCATGGGAATTGTCTAGTTGTTGTTGTCATCTGTTCTCGCGGTGTTTTCATTTCCTGTCGCTCGCCCTTCTCTCTCTCTTCTGTCTTGTTCTTTGCACATTTACACACATTTACATAATTGATGGATTCCACTTCCTGTTTCCGTCTTTACAGAATCTGATCTGATGAGACGCTCGGTTCATCATGTGTATACACATACACACACACACACACACACACACACACACACACACACACACACACACAGCCAGCTGTTTTGCCGCCGTGTGTGTCTGATCTTTTGTCCTCATTCAACAGTTCAACTGTCCAGTGGGAAACGTGGACCTGCAGGGACGGACGGCGCTACACGACGCCGGTAAGACTGAAATATGATCCCCGAGGACGTCCCTTCACACCCAGAAAGACGTTTTCACACCAGTCTGTCCACAGTCAAAGAAAACAGAAGTCGCTGTAAGGACATCCTGTCCTCTCAGTGGTCTGGGTGCTGACTGTCCCCTGTCTGTCCCTCAGTCATGGCCGGCTGTCCCTCCAGTGTGAAGCTGCTGTGTGACAGTGGAGCTTCGGTCAACGCCTCGGACTTCGTGAGTTTTCTTTACATTTCATCTGATGAAGTCGAGAAAATTATGTTTTCACTGATGGCTGTCCCTCTGTCTGTTCGTCTGTCTGTCCCTCTGTCTGTCCCTCTGTCTGTCCCTCTGTCTGTCCCTCTGTCTGTCCCTCTGTCCCCTCCAGGAGGGCAAGACGCCCCTCGTCCTGGCCACCCAGATGTGTCACCCTCGGATCTGCCAGTTGCTGCTGGAGCGCGGGGCGGACATCAGCGTCCGGGACAAACAGAGCAAGTGAGAGCTGACCTCTGACCTCTGACCTGGATCTGAGCTGTCGAAGTTTCACAAAACGACGCAACACAGAGAGCCGAGCTGAGATAACGCCGATGCCAGCTGGAGAGCTAGCTAACTAGCATGAGCCTCACAGTCATGCTGTCGGGGAGTTTGGAGAAACAAATTACAAATTATTTACAGAAAATGAGGCACATACATTGTCAGTCTGTTATCATTTAGTATCAAAGTTTATTAGACTTGTTTTTCTGTTTCTGAATCGCGGGGTGGCACCCGAGCGATTAGTTACTTTCACTTCTGTCGGCAGACCTTCTCATCCTCCAGACGGAGTCTACTGTCTCCGTCCACCAGTTTTTCACTCTTTGTAGACGGAGTTTCAGCCTGATGGCTTCACACAGTCACTTTTCAAAGTAGCGTTCGACGTGTTTTGTTTGCTGCGGCGCTCTGGCACATGTGTATACCAACGGCTTGCATGCCGAATATTCGGATAATAGTTATTACTTGGGCCCGAATATTCGGAGGGCAAAAACAGCCATTCAGACCAGCCCTAGTTGTTGGTTGGTTGGTTGATTGGTTGGTTGATTGACTGACTGATTGGTTGGTTGGTTGGTTGGTTGGTTGGTTGGTTGGTTGGTTGGTTGGTTGGTTGGTTGGTTGGTTGGATGAATGATGGATGGTTGGTTGGTTGGATGATGGATGGTTGGCTGGTTGGATGATGGATGGTTGGTTGGATGGATGGTTGGTTGGTTGAATGATGGATGGTTGGTTGGATGGTTGGTTGGATGGATGGATGGATGGATGGTTTGTTGGATGGTTGGTTGGATGGATGGATGGATGGATGGTTTGTTGGATGGTTGGTTGGATGGATGGATGGATGGTTGGTTGGTTGGTTGGTTGGTTGGTTGGATGGTTGGTTGGATGGATGATGGATGGTTGGTTGGTTGGCTGGTTGGTTGGTTGGATGAATGGATGGATGTATGGTTGGATGGTTGGCTGGCTGGTTAGTTGTTTGGTTATTCGGTTGGTTGACTGGTTGGTTGATTTCTCACAGGATGATAAAATATTTCAGCAAAGTAAAAACGAAAAAGAAGAGAAACGGAGGGAAAAGAGGAGAATCGTCTCTGAGCGCTTCTGAAAGGTTTCTCTTTGTTTGCTCCAATGTAATTTATCGAATGTTATGGTTCTGAAAACTTCCCAACGTTCACACACACACACACACACACACACACACACACACACACACACACACACACACACACACACACACACAAATAAACAGAACCACACACAGTTCAAACAGAAAACACACACTCTAACACACATAAAAATACAAACACAGTGAGGGATCACTGAGGTTTATGAAGACGTCTAATCCACATACTTCCTGTCTGTTCTCCGTTCCCCTCTGTTCCGTTCCTTTCTGTCCTCTTCCGTTCCGTTGGGTTCTGTCCCTCTCAGGACGGCCCTGATCCTGGGCTGTGAGTTCGGCTGTAAGGACGCCGTGGAGGTTCTGCTGCGCGGCGGCGCCGACGTGAAGGCGGTGGACGGCCTGGGACACGACGCCTACCACTACGCCCGCCTCAGCAAGAACCCGGAGCTCGTCTCATTGGTCAAGAGTTCCCTGGACAAGGCCAGCAGAGGTCAGACGGAACCCACACTCCGAGCTCTTCTGTTCAAAACTCAGAATCCCAGCGGTTCAACCCAGAGTCTGAAACCCAGGGTTCTCCTCTGTTTGGAGGAATCTAGAACCTTCCACCCAGTTTAACAACTGATTGTTAGCTTGAACAAATGAGAGTGCAGAGCGATTTAAAAAGTTCCACAGCAGAGAACAAGAACAGGCTGGAAACTGATCAAACTCAGCCAGAAAGATGAACTGGAAACTTTACTGAACGAGCAGAACGGCCTGAAGCATCGAGAGAAAAACAAGATCCGGAACCTGCCAGAACCCTGAGAGAAAACCAGGATGAAACGATTTCATGGGAACAAAACCTGGCAGAACAGGCACCATCCAGGACAAGAAGCAGCTGAAACAGGATCAGACAGACTGAGTCCAGAGACAGAACAGCCAGAAACCTGAAGAAACCACTAAACTAAACTCAGACTGGAACCTGAGATAAAACCAGGATGAGACTCGGTCAGAACCAGGCCACAATCACCTCAGAGAGCATTAAGAGCATTAAGAGCAGGCCTGATGAATAATGTCATGTCTTTTGACCAGCTTAGAGAGAAGTATAAACCCCAACAGAATCAGTTTCTTAGATATTTGCAGGTGCGTAGCTTTGTCTCCTCTGTTGTGAAATCACACACTAATGGATTCTCTCCCTCAACAATGGAGGTTATACTTCAAAACTCCAACCCCAAGAACCTCACCACTAGGTGTTAGAGGGTCCTGGTAGTCCATTGTGTTTTTGACTGCGCCCTTGTGTCTGAATTCTGGCATTATTCCTCTAAGAAAATGGTGTCATTTTTAAGAAGAGGTTGTCTCTTAAAGCCATTTTGTTTTGGGTGTTCGACCCGATGCAGTGAACCTCAACCCCCCCTCACTGAAACGACTTCAGGTGTTGCTGTTCAGTGCCAGGCGGTGTTCTCCTGCACCGGTCCGAGTGCCTGACTCTGGATCAGGAGCACGGTGGAACTCATGCCTCTTGAAGCAATGCACTTTTGGATGAAAGACAATTCATTTAAGTTCTTCTGGGTCTGGAATCTTTTCTTGGACTATATTGGTGAGGACGGGTCCCAGGCTCTACGAAAGGGTTTAGCATGGGCTGAAATATGTGGACACATTCAGTCTTAGTTTGCCGCTGCCTGCCTGATAGCTCTGTCACTGGGTACATCCTTCTGCATTTGTTTTTTGATGTTTATGGGGGCAATGTTCTAGGTTCTGATGTTCGTTGTGTGTCTTTGTAATCTAAAAATGCAAATGAAAAGATTTATTAAATAAAACAGAACACAACAGGCCTAATGCAGAACCAGGACCAGAACCAGCAGAGACAGACTGGAGCCTGTTCAGACACGGCAGGATGAATTTAAAGCGTCTCTGGAACCAGAGAGAACCGATCAGTAGACCTGATGATCAGAATCAGTCTGGATGAAAAGTTTTCTTCTGTTTTCTCTGATATTAAAACTTCTGATCAAACCACGAGTTACCGATGACTTTAACTGGTTTTCTCTTGTTTCCAGACAAAGAGGCTGCGAGGATCGAGCAGTGGAAACGACAGGTAATCCTCCGCACTGCCTCCGGGGCCAGTCCGGTCCGGTCTGGTCTAGTCCGGTCCGGTCAGTGAGCAGTGAAACTCCAGCTTTATGCAGTTTCCTTTGTTTGTTTGTTTATTTGTTTGTTGGTGTTCCAGTCTGTCGTCCTCTGACCGAGGAGAATTTCTTTGTGTGTAAATAAACTAATTCAAGTTTCCTTGTCAGCATGGGAACAATGAGTGAAGTCAGATCTGGAAGCTTTTTCTGTTCTGCTTTTTTCTTCAGTTACGTATAAAATATGTCTTCTGTTAACTAAAAAAAAAAATGTATATATGTATATATCACAGGAAGTGTTGTCAGTGAAGGACTGGGCTCAGCCTGAAAGCTTCAGTGTTCACATGAAGCCAAAGAGACGAAGCATGCTGAAGACATTGATCAGCTGTCTGAGAAAGAGATGTAGTTTTGACGTCTGAGTGAAGCGTTTGGCGGAGAGATGATCTTTGGCAGAGGAACCTTGGAGCCGAGCCGAGCTGAGACTGTTCTCACAGAAACTTCTTATGGTTCTGAAAGTCATTTCTGTTTGTAGAAATGAGTCAAACCAGTGTAGAACCTTTCTGTGTCTGTGAGGCGTGACTGCCCCCTGCTGCCCGGACGGGGTTTTAATGGGGACCCTCTTCCTCCTCCTCCTCTTCCTCAGTATTCAGTGGAACGTTCTGAAGCAGCAGAGTCCAGCAGACGAGACCAGGTGGTCCAGGTGAGCAGAGCTTCTCCGTGTTCTCCAGGATGGACCGTCCCGTCTCCAGAACTCACAAGCATTCCTCTGCGTTCTGCAGGATCTGGAACGGCAGAACGAGAACCTCCAGGAGAGTCTGAGGAAGTTCCACCAGGAGCAGAAGACTCTGCTGGACACGGTCAACAAGCTGCAGCAGCAGCTCACACAGGTCAGAGCGGGTTCTACCCAGAACCACAGCAGGTTCTAAAACGAACCACAACAGGTTCTAGCCAGAACCTCACACAGGCCAGAACTAGAACTGCAGCCGTCACACGTTCTTGCGTTTGCCTGTTCTGAATGTTCTGAGGTGTAAACGAATCATTCTGTGACTCTGGATTGGGACCGTTCCAGAGTTCTCCTCATTGAGCCCTTTCAAAATAAAAGTCATGTGGATGTTTCTCTGCAGGAGAAGAAGGCTGCAGAGGACACTCAGAAAGAGGTGATCAGGACTCTGCACTGTGGGCCCAGAAGGGAACCCCTCCCGGAGGCCTCCCTGTCTGACCGCTCTGCTCTCTGTTCGGGACAGAAGGAGCAGCTGAAGGTTCTCCTGAGCTCCAGAGAACGAGACGAAGCGGCTCGAGGCCCCGAAACCGTCAAGGTGCAGCTCCGCAGCACGCTGGTCAGTCTGGCTTCACTGTGTTTCCGCTTCGGTCTGTAAAGCCCGACGGTCCCAATGAGATTCTGTCCTGAACGAAGCGTGTTCTCCGTCCTCACAGGGGGAGTACTCCGGACAGTCCGTCATCAAAGGTCAGTGGGTTCGTGGTGGACGGTTTCACGGGTTCCGGTCAGCAGGATGTGGTCTAATGTAGTGTTTTCTGCAGGAAAGGAGAGTCTGGTGAAACAAGCTCACAGTCTGGATTCTGAACACGTGAGTAGCTCCAGCAGACCGTCATCATTCCTGTAGAGCTCCCTCTAGTGGTGCCTTCAGGGAGTCGCGTGTCTTTAGGATTTCCTGACGTGGACTGGTTTGTGTCTGGAACGCTGCAGAGTCCGTCAAGGTCCCGCTCGCTGTCCAGACCGGAGAAGAGTCCCCCGGCGGTGGGCTGGGACAGCCCCTCCGAGCTGGACGCCCTCCGCCGGGAGCTGGACGCCCTCCGCCGGGAGCTGGACGCCGCCAGGAGGAGACAGCAGGCCGCCGAGGAGGAGGCGACCCGGCTCCAGTCCACCCTGAACCGGAAGAACCGGGAGTGCCAGGACCTGGCCCAGAGCCGGGACACGGTCCAGAAGCAGGCGGACCGGCAGGTCCAGGAGCTGGAGGACGCCCTGGGGGACGTCCAGAAGAGGATGCTGGACTCGGAGTGCAAGGTGAAGCAGCTGCAGGCGCACGTGGTGGCGGTGAAGGAGCACCTGGGCGGCCAGGCCAGCGAGGAGCTGCGCGTCCAGCTGCAGGACGTCAAGGCCAAGTACGAGGGGGCGTCGGCCGAGGTGGGCCGGGTCCGCAACCGGCTGAAGCAGAGCGAGAAGGCGCTGGAGGAGTACAAGAGCAGCGAGGGCCAGCTGGCGGCGGAGACGGACCGGCTCCACCACGAGCTGGAGGCGCTGGCGGCGGAGCGGGACGGCCTGGCCGACGCCCTCTCCCGGGCGGAGACCCAGCTGAAGGAGGCGCAGACCAGACCCGGCGCCGGCACCGTGCCCGCCGAGAAGTTCGACAACATGAAGAACCTGCTGAGCAACGCCGTGGACGAGAAGGAGCGGCAGCTGGCCGAGCTCCGGGACGACTACGACCGCGTCCTGGAGGAGGTGGCGGAGCTCCACCGGAGGCTGGACGGCCCGTCCGGCCAGGGCGGAGCGGGCGGTGGCGGCGGCGGCGGCGGCGAGGAGCAGCAGAAGATCCAGGCCGCTCTGGAGGAGCAGAACGCCTCCCTGAAGAGGAAGCTGGTGGAGGTGACGGCCAAGAGCCAGGCTCTGATCCAGGAGGTGGAGGAGGGCGAGGAGGAGCGGGACCTGCTCCGCGAGCAGCTGGAGGAGCTGGGCAGCAGGGTGGAGGCCGACTTCATCCCCCTCAGCCACCACGAGGACGTCCGCAGGAGCATGGCGGCCGCCCTGGAGGACCTGGAGGACAAACTGGTGGAGGCCAGCGAGCGGTACGGCAAGGCGGAGGCCCAGGTCCAGCAGCTCCAGGCGGAGAGCTCCACCCTGCAGGAGACGGTCGGCAGGCTGGGCGGCGACAGCCAGAAGCAGCAGAGCCGGGCGGAGGCGGCGCAGCAGCAGAACGCCGAGCTCACGAAGACCCTGCAGCTGCTGCAGGACAGGTGCGAAGACCGGGACAAGGAGTGTGAGGCGCTGCGGCAGAGTCTGGACGGACAGTACGTCCCCCGACAGCAGCACGAGCAGGTCAGGGCGGAGCTGAGCTCCACCTTAGAGAGGGCGAGGGAGGACATGTTGAAGATGGAGGCCAGGGAGAGAGAGAGAGAAGAAGAGTTGAAGCAGGTGAAAGAAGGAAACGAGAAGTTGAAACAGAGGCTGGATCAGGTCTTGTTGGAGATGAAGAACGACTACGTCAGTGTGGCGGAGCACCGAGGAGCCACCGACCGGCTGAACGCCGCCGCCGTCCAGGCTCAGAACCGAGCCAACGAGGCTTCGGCGCTGCACACGGCGGCTCAGGACGAAGTCCTGAAGCTCACCCAGGAGCTGGAGGCCCAGAAGAAAGAGCTGGACACCATCCAGGAGGTCATCCAGTCCAAGTTCGTCCCGCTGACTGCAGCAGAGGAGAAGGAGAGCCGCTACAGCAGCCAGCTGACGGAGCTGAGCGCCAGGCTGCGGGAGGCGGAGGAGAAGTACAGCCAGGAGAAATCGACCTCCGAAAGCATCCAGCGGGAGAACGAGAAGCTGAGGGAGGAGAAGGCGGCGGTGCAGCAGGAGCTGGACTCCGCCCTGCAGAGCGCCGAGAAGCACCGGGAGCTGCTGGAGAAACACCAGGAGACGAGCCGGAAGCTGAGCGCCTCGGAGCAGCAGCTGCAGGAGGAGAAGCTTCACAGCTCCAAGCTCCAGGAACTCAACGCCGCCAACGCCTCCCAGATCCAGAACCTGCAGGAGCGCCTCAAGTCCGAACTCGCCCGCATCTCCACCTACGACTCCGAGCTGCAGAGCCTGCAGGACGCCCTGCAGCAAGCCCAGGCCGACTGCAAGAAGGCCCGGGAGGCCCAGCAGGAGGAGGCGCTCAGGGCCTGCTCCCTCCAGAAGGAGCTGCAGGAGCACCGTGGGGACCAGGACAAGGCCAAGGGGGCCCTGCAGGCCCTGGAGGCCCAGGTGCAGGAGCTGCGCCGGGCGCTCCAAGAGGAGGAGGAGAACAGCGCCCAGAGGGCCGAGGATGTGTCTGCCCTGCAGGCCGAGCTCCTCCAGGCCACCCAGGCTCTGGAGGAGGTCAGCGACAAGGAGGACCAGGTGAACCACATGAAGCAGGAGAAGCGGCAGCTGGAGGAGGAGGTGGCCGGCCTCGGCAACAAGCTGCTCAGCTTAGCGCAGGAGTGCGAGGAGGCCCATCAGGAGGCAGCACGGGCCAGAGGAGGCGAGAGCCGAGCGAGAACCGAGACGGAGGAGGTCCAGGAGAAGGGACGAGCCATCGAGAGGGAGGTCCGAGACCTGAAGGAGCGGTACGACCAGTCCCTGAGCACCATCTGTGACCTGCAGAGGAGGATCCAGACGTCGGCTCAGCAGACCGAGGCCAAAGACAAGAAGGTAGGAACCCTTCACAATGTGGTAGGAACCCTTCACAATGAGGTAGGAACCCTTCGCAAGAAGGTAGGAACCCTTCACAATGAGGTAGGAACCCTTCGCAAGAAGGTAGGAACCCTTCGCAAGAAGGTAGGAACCCTTCGCAAGAAGGTAGGAACCCTTCGCAAGAAGGTAGGAACATTTCGCAAATAGGAACACTCCACAGTGAGGTAGCAACACTCCTGAATGAGGTAGGAACACTTCACAATGAGGTTGGAACCCTTCGCAAGAAGGTAGGAACATTTCACGAGTTAGGAACCCTCTACAGTGAGGTAGGAACCCTTCACAGTGAGGTAGGAACACTTTACAATCAACATTTTGCAGTAAGGTGGGAACCCTTCGCTCCAGGACTCAGTGTCCTGCTTGTCTTCCAGCACTGGTTGTTTCTACTGTCGTCTTTTGGTAAATTTGGTCTCAGTGTTTGTTGGAGACGTTCTGCAGTGTGGTTCCATTTCTTTGTCCCTCTTTTCAGATCACAGAGCTGCTGGTGGACGTGGAACGACTGAAACAGGCCCTGAACGGACTGTCTCAGCTGGCCTACAACCAGAGGCAGATCAAGCAGATCGAGACACTCCAGGCCCAGATCAAGAGCCTGCAGCAGCAGCTGGCTGTAAGACACACACACACACACACACACACACACACACACACACACACACACACACACACACTCACACTCACACTCACACTCACACTCACACACAGGCTTTGATTGATTGAAGTGTGTTTTCCTCTTTGCCCTGGTGAAGGATGCTGAGAGGCAGCACAGAGAGGTGGTTTCTATCTACCGGACACACCTGCTCAGTGCAGCACAGGTGAGCTGCTCCACTCAATAAGACATCCGTCCATCCCTCTGTCCATCCCTCCGTCCATCCCTCCGTCCATCCCTCTGCCCATCCCTCTGTCCATCCTTCCGTCCATCCCTCTGTCCATCCCTCTGTCCATCCCTCTGTCCATCCCTCCGTCCCTCTGTCTGTCCATCCCTGATCAGGAGAAATAAAGCATCACAGTTTGTTTTTTGAGCTCGATCTTTGACTCAGACTTCATATAGAGTAGTGAAGAATGTAGTGGAACATAAGGGCCATTTTATACTGGCTGCAGAACGATCTGGAACTGATCCTTAGCGGAAACATTACGCCACAGCAGGAGCTCCAAGCGTAGATGTATGGCTACTCGCATTAGCCCCCATTAGTTTTCACTTGAAGCGTGACGCTTTGCGGCTGCAGCGGAGTCTCCAGACATCCGACAGCAGCTCTGTGCTCTCTGCACACGGCGGCCAACACGCCAGGCACCGGAGGAAAGATGGCCGACTCGTAAAGCCACGGACGACTGGATGTCGGTCCTCCAAAATAAAATGCCCCCCTTACAGTCTGCAGTGCATCTGGTGGGGATGGGAAACCTCCGGAGCAGAGCTCCAGATCCGCTGGAAATCCAGCCGTTACGATGAGGGCTGATTCTCGTAGCCACAGGTTCTACGCTTCTCGCTGCTGCTCCTTCCGTTCTGGATCCAGTGTGAAATGGGCCGAGGCGAGGAATGTGTTGAGGAACGCCGTTTGCTGACCGGGTTGTTGTCCTCTCAGGGTCACATGGACGAGGACGTCCAGGCTGCTCTGCTGCAGATCATCCGGATGAGGCAGGAGTTCGTCTGCTGAAGCCTCCTGCTGAGTCCAGTCCACCAGGACCCCCGTGACCCCCCGTGACCCCTGGAGGGTTCCTGTGGGGAGCTGCTCTCTGAACAGCCCTCTGTCCCAGCGTCTCTGCTGTGGACGCTTCAAGACGGAAATCGATCAACACTTGGAGGATTAACCTGATCACCACTGAGGAAACACCGTCGACAAATTCATCTACGTTTAATCCACAGAAAAATTAAAGGAATGAACTGTTAAGAGGTGCGATCGGTTCAAACCTGGAGCTGGAACCGGACGTCCACCGCGCTCTGAAAGAAATTAATATGAAATTAAACTGATCAATAAAAGAGAAGAAAAGACATTTAGTACAAAGGATTTAACACATTGCTAATATTTACTACTGATCTGAATGTGTGATTAACACAACTTCTACACACACACACACACACACACACACACACACACACACACACACACACCAGTCTCCACTCACAGTTTGTTCTCGTGTTTCAGATCCTCTAAATTAATTTAAAGACTCTAAAGTTGCATAAAAACACTAATGTAGATACAGAAATGAGTTGAAATCCACACGATGGGGTTCAGGAGGATCTGGGTTCACGTTCAGGATCAAGATCTGGGTTCAGGGATCAGGTTGAGGATCTGGGTTCAGGGATCAGGGTTCAGGATCAGGATCTGGGTTCAGGGATCTGGATCAGGACCAGGATCAAGTGTGTGTGAGTCCTTCAGTCCTGCTGGACCGGGCTCTGGGGTTCTGCTGTGTCTCTCTTGCTGTGGACAGTTTGCAGTGACTCCTCGTCTTGTTGTTGAGTGTCCTCTAGTGGTCAGACTTGGCAGGCCAAGTTGGTAGAAGTGTAGCAGTGTGTGTGGGACTGTGGGGATGGGGGGAGGGGGGTCTAGATAGGGTCCCGCGGGGGTCTGGAAGGGGTTCCAGATAGGGTCCCACGGGGGTCTGGAAGGGGGGTCCAGATAGGGTACTACGGGGGTCTGGAAGGGGGGTCCAGATAGGGTACTACGGGGGTCTGGAAGGGGGGTCCAGATAGGGTCCCACGGGGGTCTGGAGGGGGGGGCAGCCTCTGGAGGCTGAAACATCTGCTGAACAGGGAGGAAGTGGATCATTCTACACTGGGTGGATTTATGAAGAGGGAAAATGGACTCTTCACAGACTTTGACTCACACTCACTCTCAAACACACACACACACACACACACACACACACACACACACACACACACACACACACACACACACACACCGTTCACTCACAGCTTCCTCGTCTTGTTTGGCTGCAACTTTGATCACTTTATTGATCTATAAATAAACTTTAGTTTGTGCCTGTTTCCTCCAGCAGAGGCTGAGTCCTCCAAAACCTCTGATCCCACCTTAAAGTCCCCTGACCCCCGCCCCCCCCGACCCCCCTTCTGACCCCCTCTGACCCCCCCGCCCCCGCGGGTGTAGTGTAGTGGTGTAGTGGTTGTGGAGCGAGTCTCCAGCTCGTGTTGTAGCGCTGTTCTCTGGGGTGACTGCAGTGTGAAGTGGTGACGTTCAGCAGGTCTGGAATTCACTGTAGGACCACGTCTCATGACTGTTCGCACTCCTCTTTCATCACTCCACATTTCTCACTCCGTTTTTGTACCGAAGCCGCGGTTCTGTCAGCCGGACCCCGTCGATCCGCGTCCGAGCCGCGGAGCCGACCCGCTTCCTTCTGGAAACCAGCCGTTTGTTAACCAGAGCAAATCCATTAAAGTGGCTCACAGAGAAACACTGCTGCTGCCTCCGTCTGTCTGTCCCGCTCAGCACTGTTCAGCACTTCATCCGTCCATCACTTCATCCATCCATCAGTTCATCCATCCATCACTTCATCCGTCCATCACTTCATCCATCCATCAGTTCATCCGTCCAGCACTTCATCCGTACAACAGTTCATCCATCCATCATTCCATCCGTCCATCCATCATATCATCCATCCATCCATCACTTCATCCATCCACCCATCCATTCATACACTTCATCCAACCATCCATCACTTCATCCATCCTATGAACAACGTATTTTAAAGTTGTCAGAGATGGTTTCAAACATCTTCCTTCGATCATATTGTAACTTCAGTCATTAGAATCCATCCAATCAGATCAGATCAGATCAGATCAGATGTTTACACGACTCCAACTTATTCAGACTGATCGATCAGACGAACCACAACTACTAAAAGTTGATGTAAATGCATGTGAGCTGTGTATCAGCCGTGTGTTAGCCATTAGCCAGTGTTAGCCATTAGCTAGTATTAGCCATTAGCTAGTGTTAGCCATTGGCCATCGCTAGCCCTTGGGCAGTGTTAGCCACTGGGGGCTGACTGAGGTCAAAGGAGGCCGAACGGGGCCGACGGGGGGCGAACGGGGCTGAAGGAGGTAGAAGGAGGCGGAAGATGGCCGACGGGGGCCGAAGGAGGCCGAACGGGGCTGAAGGAGGCTGAAGAAGGCTGATGGTGGCCGAAGTCGGCCAACGGGGGCAGAAGGAGGCAGAAGGAGGCTGATGGGGGCCGGAGGAGGCCGAAGCGGGCTGAAGGAGGCTGGAGGGGGCTGAAGGGAGCCGAAGGGGGCCGAACGGGGCCGAACGGGGCCGAAGGGGGCCAAAGGAGGCCGAACGGGGCCGACGGGGGGCGAACGGGGCTGAAGGAGGTAGAAGGAGGCTGATGGAGGCGGAAGGTGGCCGACGGAGGCCGAACGGGGCCGAAGGAGGCCGAAGGAGGCCAAAGGAGGCCGAACAGGGCTGAAGGAGGCTGAAGAAGGCTGATGGTGGCCGAAGTCGGCCAACGGGGGCAGAAGGAGGCTGATGGGGGCTGGAGGAGGCCGAAGGGGGCCGAAGGAGACACAGGAAGCTCTGGGGATTCCCCCTCACGGCCTCAGCTCAGAGAGCGCTCGTCTCACAGCTCAGAGGCCAAAAAGAAATATTTACCCATCATCCACTGGACAAATATTGAAGCTGACCTGCAGGGCAAAGCCATACAACACACACACGTGCACGCGCACACACTTGTGCTCTGATTTTGCTGCTTCTGTAACCTTTCATTTTTGAATAAACACACTTTAATGTGCTGCTAAATGAATTTAAACCGTCATGAGTCTGTTGTGCAGCTGAATCGAGGCTCTCTGTTTATTCGTTTCTCCACTGACAAAATGAGTTCAATACAAGAAAGGAGGATTTGGTGGAGGCAGCATCAGGCTTCAGCACCGCCTGGACCAGGGTTCTGCAGCCTTTCCGACCAAAAGAACCTTTTTTGTGACTTTCCATCAAGTCCAGCAGTTCTGGAGCCATAAAGAAGATTTAACCTTTAAAATGAGGCGACTGCAGCTCAGGAAGTTTTGATGCACAAACAAAAATACATCTTTTGATGCTTTGATGAAATTCTGGTTCAAAATCGTGAACATTTATGAAATTGAACCTATTTTTGTACCCGATTTTAACAGTTTTACTCCTATTTTCAAGTATTTTTTGTTAATAATTTTGAAATTTTAGCTGTTTTACCTCTTTTTAAACAGTCTTCTATGCTTTTTTTCTGCCATGTTTCATTTTCTTCTGATAGAAATTGGAAACATTTCTCTTTTTTTTTAGCGTTCTATCACTTTTCTCCCAATTTCTTGAGGTTTTAGCTATTTTTCCCAATTTTACTTGGACATTTATTTGAATCCCTTCTGAACCGAGAGTGACGAATCGTTCTGAACAATACTGCGGTGGAACAGTAATGAAAATAATAATTCATAGTGTGAAGGCTTCATGGAGCCGCTGCAGAGGGACTGAAGAGCCACATGTGGCTCCAGAGCCGCAGGTTGAACACCCCTGGTCTTGACGCCGGTCAGGATGGAGGTGAAGTTGAGGGTTCGGATCCGTCTGGGACCGAAACCTCGGACTGAGGTTCTTCTTCCAGCAGGACGACCGGAGAAGCAGCCAGGACGTCTGAGGAGGGTTGATCCGGTCTGAGGGTCTCCAGGGTCCCAGGAGGTCCCAGGAGGTCCCAGGAGGTTCCAGGAGGTTCCAGGAGGTTCCAGGAGGTCCCAGAAGGTCCCAGGAGGTTCCAGGAGGTCCCAGGAGGTCCCAGGAGGCTCCAGGAGGTCCCAGGAGGTCCCAGACCTGCAGTCTCTCTGGACTCACGCTGCTCCTACAAGTGTTTGAGAGCGCAGGCGGCGGTGAGCGCCGTCCTCAGGACAGAGAAGCCGCAGGATGCGTCTCAGACGGTTTTATTAGTGGTTTTCTGTGAGGAGAAGTGGGGGAAACGCGGCAGTATAGCAAGTTAAATCCTGACTCATAAACGCGCCACAGAGGTCGTAAAGCGCAGAGAAACAGTGTTTTAAAGCCGCGTTTCCATCAAATCCTGGCAATAAATCCGAAGAGCGGTAGAATCCTGAACACATCCGTCTGAATTATGACGGAAAACGTCGAGTTTCTGTGGCTGAAACAGCAGAAAGAGAAGAAAAGTTCCATGAAACATCACTGATCAGGGCAGAAAAACACTTTTAAGCTTTTATTGGTGAAGTTATTGAACCGTCAATAAACTGGAAAATTGTTTCAAACATGAGAGTCAAAATGAGGTCAGAGGTTCAATTCTGAGGTCAGTTTTTCCAACATTGACAACAACAGAGGAGCGACTGCAACACGGACAAGTTAATAATAAAACTATAGCTTCTGACTTCTGCTCCAAACAAAAAATGACGTTTTAAAATCTAACTGCAGGCTCACGTGTTGCATGTGGCTGAAGAACAGAAGCTACTTTAACACTGACTACTTCAATACAAGAGGTTTTTCTTCTACGTTTAATTACACATTTTATATGAAAAAACATGTTTAAGCTAATTATTCATCTTGTAAAATACTGACCGCATAAATATTCACGTATTAAAAATATCTTCAGATAATTACATTTCTTCAGATAGAAATGTTTCCTGGAGAAGTTTAAATCTGCTTCAGTGAATCTGTTCATATGGGTTTATGTGCAAATCAAAGGAAACTGCAGCCTCACGTTTCTCCAGCAGAGGGCAGCAAAACCACATCACAAACTCAGAGCAGCACTGAAAACACTGTGTGTGTGTGTGTGTGTGTGTGTGTGTCTGTGTGTGTGTGTGTGTGTGTGTGTGTGTGTGTGTGTGTGTGTGTGTGTGTGTGCGTTCTCGTATTTCTATCCTTCTTGGGGCCAAATGTCCCCACAAGGATAGCAAAACGTGAAACGACGTGCCTTGTGGGGACCTTTTTCCGGTCCTAAGTAGGAGAAACAGTGTTTTCTTGACCATGTTGTTGTTACTGAAAAAAGTAAAAGTGCAAAAACATTTCTTTAGGGTTAGGCTTTGTTGTGGTGTGGGTTAGGGTTAGGGTAAGGGTCAGGGTTAGGGGCTAGACATGAATGGGAGTCAATGGACGGTCCCCACAAGGATAGAAATACAAGACTGAGCGTGTGTGTGTGTGTGTGTGTGTGTGTGTGTGTGTGTGTGCAGTAATAATAATGACAAAAGCATTTAAAACAACTAGAGGGACACAGAAGTAAAAAAAATAAGACAAATAATAAATAGTTAAAAATAATTACTTTTCATTATTTAATTATTATGATTAATTATTGGAATTAATTAATCATTTAATAATAAATAATAATAAAAGACAAATAAAACAGATATATTAAAGATAAAAAAAGTCCAAATAATATTGTGTATTGATCAATATTTTGATTTATTCAGGAACTTTAACATGCTGTCCTTCTAAAGTAGCAAATTTATGTGTGTGTGTGTGTGTGTGTGTGTGTGTGTGTGTGTGTGTGTGTGTGTGATCAAATGCTCTAACAAAGTACAACGTTTCCATTCAGACTCATTTTTCATTATTTTCAGGTATTTAATAAATAACTAAATAAAATAAACAAGGATGTTTTTTTTTTGTTTAAATCGACATTTATGTAATGAGAATTTGTCTGTTAATATTAAATTATTAACAGCAAAGTCTCATTTTTTTTCCAGCTCTTCTAATGGCAGCCTGTCTGAGGACCTGCCTGACCTCTGACCTCTGCCTGCAGCATGGGGAAGTTCCTACAGACTCCCAACAAGCAGCTGCTCTCTGTGACTGGAGCGATAACTCCTCCCACCTCCCCCCTCGTGCTCCACCAGGACCTCTCCCAGGCCGCCGGGGATCGAACCGGGTTGCCGAGTGACTAAACCACTGTTCCTCTTCCTGAAAGAGCCTCCGCCGCCGCTCAGAGGGAGGAACGGCCCCGATCCCATTAACTGCACGGCTCTCCGGTGGCCACGTGGGTGAAGTGTTGATGCTTAAAGCAGCCTGCTGCTCCGCTGCTCCGCTGCTCCACCGCGCCGCCGCTCCACCGCCGGGCAGCTCGGCGCTCATAAACAGTCAGGGCTCAGTGAGAGCGCCGCTCCACTCCCGCCTTCCACTTCCCTCACCTCACTGTGCTAAACGCTGTGTGTGTGTGTGTGTGTGTGTGTGTGTGTGTGTGTGTGTGTGTGTGTGTGTGTGTGTGTCTGGAGGGGACATGCCAGATGTCAGCGCTCCGTCTTGGAGCAATTAAACCAGTTGTTATTATGAAAGAATTTACTTCCCATTTGTTTCTCCTGCTTCAATCTAATTGAGTGATTGAGATCTTAATTAGATCAGCTCTCTCTCTCTCTGTCTGTCTCTCTCTCTCTCTCTCTTTTGTTTCTCAGCCTCTTTAATCCCTCATTTGTGTTTTAATCCAAACTGCTGAAGTCCTATCTCGGTGTTTAAAGTCTGCAGAGAGCCGGAAAGCGGCTAATTGCTTCAAGACTGCGGGCGAACTGTTTATTTTCAAGAATCTGTGCTCGCCGCCACTTAGCCAGGCCTCCTCCGATGAACCTGTCGCTTCACTGTTTAAAGCTGGAATCAGGAGGACCGAGCGAACTCAGACCAGAGCAGCGGACGCTTCACGCTGTTCGGCCTCTGCTCTCTGTGAGGCTCGTGGCTCACGGCAGGAATGAAAGGTTTTATATTAAAAAATAAAACACTTTTGGAATGAATGCCTCTCTGGAATGATAGTTGCAGCTTTAAATCACTGAAAGAATGAGTAGAAAGTTCTCATTTTTTACAGATTGAAAAACAACAGCTTGTGGCTTTGTTTTTTTTTTTTTAAACCCAGCTGAATTTCTTTTCCTCGTAGCTTAAATAATCATATTTACAATCTCAACAGAGCCTTTTTCCTTCACTCTGACATGCTGCAGCCAGAAACCCTCCGACATGTCGCCATACATGAGAATATAAAATATTCAGATTAAACTACATTCTCCATCAGTGAGAACAGTTTACAGGCTGACTTATTATGATTTGAAACGTTTAGAAAATAAGACAACAGCATTATTTTCAGTTTAGTTAAAAAAGTCTACATCTGTACATTTAAAAAAGATATTTTATGATATATAATTTTTGAAATAAATTATTAACCAGAAAATCCATTTCTTTATTACAAATTACAGTAAAGAAATCTTGTCCTCGGAGCCACGCCTCGGCACGGGATTGGTCCATTTCACTGATTGACAGTTCAGTCAATCCGCCACAGCCAATTGGATTGAGCGGCGATACTGGGATCCCGCCTTCTAACACTATTGGCTTATAACCAGGAAGTGGATGCGCTGTGAGCTCGTTGATTGGCTGACAGTGAAAAAGAAACACGGAAGACGATTGAAGCGGACAATTTAAGTTTTTTTTTCCCTCCCAAGTTTTGGAATAAAAACAGACAATTGGCCTAAAACAGAACAAAACAAAAAAAAACTTTCGTTCATTGTTTTCAAACATGAAGTTTCTTCACAAAACAACAGAGGTAAGACTGCATTTTGGTTTCCTGCTGTGAAAAAAGCGATTTTTCACTTCAGTCTTCTTTGGGTGGTTTGCAGAGTTCTGGTTCTGGTATTGGTTTTAATTTTGATCCTGGTTCTGTTTCTTCTTCTGGTTCTGTTTTTTGTTTCGGTTCTGATTTGGTTCTGGTTCTGGTTCTGTTTGGTTCTGGTTCTGTTTGGTTCTGGTTTTGCTGGAATCAGCTGTCATTTGGTTTCCCGGTCAGGCTTATCAGGCAGTGTTTGTCAGAATTTGGCCTTTTATCAAAGTTTCCTGGAGTTTCAGCTGCTCGGTGTGTAAACCTGTGTTTGCAGCAGGCCTCTTCCTGGCTGTTCTGATGTGAAATGTGACTGTATTTCTGCAGGAGTCGTTGGGAACTCTGGGCTTTGAGGATCTTTAAGAAAAAAAAAAAAAAAGAACCTGTGGAGATTTTATACCACGTTTAACAAGTTTCCAGTGATTTTAAGGTGAGAAAGTATACATTTCTGAGTCAACTCTCACTGAACATGACTTTTTCACTTTGAATCTTTAAATTTGAGTTAATCGTGAACAGCATTGAAATGCAGCGTCATTATAACAAAATATTTAAAGAGTTTTGCTTTATTCGCTTTTGAACATTCAGGAAAACAAACGACACGTAAGTCTGAGGAAGAAACTGACAAAAGGCTGAAATCACACTTTATGGGTCGAGATTGAAAAAGTCTTTGAATTGAAATAAAGTATTAAGAGCTGTAAAACATCATGCCATTGAATACTTATCTGCATTAGTTCATGTGAACAGAAGATGTTATGAGTTCTGAGGTCAAAGGTCAATCACAGTGGCATTTACGTTTAAAATTCTCACCAATTCTACGACTATTGCTGGAATGACAGGTGAATGTGTGAATCGACCAGCAGGCGAGTGATGATGTCGAAGCATTTTCGAAAAGTTGTTTTCGCTCGTTTCCATGACGATGGAGTGTTTTCAAAAAGTTCCATTTTGGAAGCCATTTTGAAAAAGATGCGCTGGTCGTGACTCAGATTACTCTGATTCACGTCCAGCTGCAGATTTTGTGTGATATTGACAGAATTCCAAACTGAGGGCATGCTGGGACATTTTATTGATTTGCTCTGAGATGGAGGTGTGGCCTCATGGCAGTATGGCTGCATGTGATTGGCTGAAGTCCCGGAACGTGAATACTGCATAATAATCTTTTTTCCCCCTTGATCTGGAGCCAAACGCTGCTGCACGTCTCAGACTAGAATCTGGACTGCCGTGTGTTTTCTGCCTCCTTGTTCTCGCTCTGCCGTTTGCTGGCGGGAAGACGCCATAAATAATGTATCCGCCGCTTGTTAGCAGAGATGCTGCGGATGCTAATAAACTCCGGCGATGTTTGATCTCCGCCGTACTTTGTTCCGAAAATAGCTGATTGTGACTGAGCTGTATTCCAAATGAGCTCCTTCATTCGCTGTCTGTTTACTGATGTAATGGGAACTGTGTGTGTGTGTGTGTGTGTGTGTGTGTGTGTGTGTGTATAAACTTAATAAAACCCGCAGATTAAAGCAGTTAAGCTTTGCGATTTTATATTTGGCTCTGACGACATGCGAATACTTTTAGTGGTTATTAGATCCTCAGTCAGAGTCGTCATTAAACTAATTATGTAAAGAAAAGCAGAAGACGGTGTTTGTTAAACCTCATCTTTATGATCGCAGCAGTGAAATGAGACAATAATAACCGAGAAATCGATGGATTGTGTCTTTCCCAGGTATTAGGAGGCCAATGGTGACTTGATTTCAATAAGAAACATCAAATGCTCAGATATTGATCAGGCCTGTTCACACAGCAACAAGAAACAAGTTAAATCACAACATTTCACTGCTCTTTGTTTATTTACACGAAAGCAATTCTCCATACCACTGAAAACTGGGGCTGCAAAAATTAATTTATGTAATGACGATTAATTACAGCATTTCCCTGATTTGTCACGATTAGTTACATTTAAAATAGCATGTTTAAAATTCTGTTGTGTAGCATTTGGTTGGATCCCAGTTCAGACACTCTGATAAGAAATGAACAGAAAAACTGAATTTCCTTTTGGAACTGTGGTGTTTTCTTTCTCCGATGGAGACTAACGCTAACGGGATTCAATGACTGAACACTCGGTCTCCATGAAGCTACTGGTCCTGCGCATCACGGCTGCAGTAAACGGTTCTTCTGCACATGCTCAGTAGATGCACAGTAGCAAACATGGCGGCCTGCAGACTGTATTCGACTTTTAGAGTTGAGTCACTGGAGTATCGTCCAGTTCACCATCTGTCCTTTTCAAATGTCCATCTTCTCCCATTGTTTGTGTTTAGAGTGTTGTTCTCTGCAGCATGTGTGTGTGCTTTCATTACTAAAACAAACAGTACCACCTAGTGGCCCAGCATGCTAACTACATCGTTTTCAGTGTTTTTGTCATTCAGAACGTGTAAACGTGAAACTTTTGTGACGCAAAAAGGAAAAAAAAAAAAGACAAAATTTCCTCTGGAAGAGCAGTGCAAAGGGAGCCTCCCTCCGGACCAGCTGACACTGAGCCCTGATTCACTTCGTTTGGTGGGAAACTGCTTGAGTCTGGACGTCCAGCACCGACCCCGATCCTTCTGCATTCATGTAATAATGTGTTCCACCTGCGCTGCGGTCGGACGTACAGTGTGCATTTCACCGCAGTGTTGTTCCAACTCTGTGATAACATCGCCCCCTCGACCCCCCAAATGGTTTCCTCGTGCGCCGTCACCCCGGAGGCGGTGGCGCCGCTACAGGAGCTCGTAATGGACAATCAAACCTTTCACATTGGGTGAACTTTGAAGTCGGTGCAGCGAGGCTAATGTCACAGCGGGCCGGCGCTCAGGAATAGCAGCCGGCTGCGGGCCGTGGACGGGCTCATCAGTGGAAACCGAGCGCTCGGTGAAGCGGAGCTTCATAATCGTCCACCACACACGGCCCGACGGTGAACTCTGGGCCGCTCACGGCAGGACGGTGGCTGGGAAGACAGTCCGGGACCAGCGGTTAGCGCAGTCACTCAGCACCCGGCGGAGGGGCCAGAAAAACCGAATGCTGAGGCCCGGCTGACATGGCAGCGCTGCTCGGAGCCCCTGGAATGGGCTCCTTAATGGGTCCCAAGGTGGAACTTGGAGTCTGTCGCCATATAAACTCTCAAACGACACTTTCTGAAAGCGTTCAGGCTCCGTCCGGAGCAGATGAGGCAGCGCTGCTGCTGCTCATGAGCACAGCGGCTGTTGTAAATACTGCCTGTCTACAGGCTTGTGCTTGTGTATGTTAGCCATGTGCTAGCTGTATGTTAGCCTTGTGCTAGCCATGTGTTAGCCGTGTGCCAGCCATGTGGTAGCTGTGGGTTAGCTGTGGGTTAGGTGGGTTAGCCATGTGTCAGCCTTATTTTAGCTCAGTGCTAACCGTTAACTGTAAATTAGCCTAATGGTTGCTAGTTATCAGATGTATTAGCCATTTGTTTTTGAGTATTAGCTGTGTATTCGCTGTTAGCTGTGTGCTAGCTGTATATTAGCTCTGTTAGCTGTGTGCTAGCTGTGTGTTCGCTGTATATTAGATTTGCTGGCTGTTAGCTGTGTTTTAGCTCTGCTAGCTGTTAGCTGTGTGTTGGGTGTATATTAGCTCTGCTGGCTGTTAGCTGTATATTAGCTCTGCTAGCTGTTAGCTGTGTGTTAGCTGTATATTAGCTCTGCTGGCTGTTAGCGGTATATTAGCTCTGCTTGCTGTTAGCTGTGTGTTAACTCTGCTAGCTGTTAGCTGTGTGTTAGCTGTATATTAGCTCTGCTTGCTGTTAGCTGTGTGTTAGCTCTGCTAGCTGTTAACTGTGTGTTGGCTGTATATTAGCTCTGCTGGCTGTTAGCTGTATGTTTTCTGATATGTTTTAACTTGAACCATTGTGTAATCGTGGCCTTGGCATTGTCAGCATCTGGTTGAGTGTTACTGTAATCATGTCGGCACATTAGCACCCCTCCACCTGCATCCTCCACCCACCTCCTCCACACGCCTCTCAATCTCTAACAAACACTAATTTTCAGGGCAGTCAGATTGACTTCACACTTCCACCAACTCCAGGGGGAAATTACCAGCAAGGCTCTTTTTCTCCTCAGCCGAGCGTTGGCAGACCTCCACGAAACGTGTTTCTCCTTGAAGGGGAAATACTCGGGAATCAGACGAATAAAACTGGGCAAGTTAATGTTATTAGGGAGAGTGAGAGTTATTATAAAATGTTAAAGTGCTGCTGTGAAATGTCGCTGGGAGACTTGTAAAATGAAGCGTATTGTGCTCCGCCCTGGTAACACCTCCACCTCCACCAACACACGAGCAGACAGGAAAACCTCAGTCTGGATTCAAGTTTCTGCTTCCTGCTTTGAGAATGAAACCCAAGGACTCAGAAAGACCTGGAACCAGTATCGGGCCCGGTACCACACGCCGTACTCATGTGTGAAAACCTCCCCTGAACTCTGGTCCAGATCTTAAAGGCAAACTCCGGTCGTCCTGAAGCTGCGAGGCTCGGATCTCTGGCAGGCAGACGCTCAGGCAGCTGCAGCGACAAGACGTGGCATGGAGCACAGTGCATTTTGGGTCGTAAACAAACACAGCCAATGGTGTGAGTCAGAAGAAATAGACGTACAAGGAAAGAGCTGAAATGTCTGGAGGTCAGAGGTCAGATGTGAAGTGGTGAGGAAGAGCCGGAGGTCATTGATAGATGGTCAGAAGGTTAGATATCATGGTTGTTTGTAGCTAGCTACTTGAGCGAGACTTCCGGTCTCGTCCGGACCAATCAGTGAGCAGCGTTTCTTGTTTTTCTTCTTCAGGCTTCACTGCCTCTCTGGTCAGTGTTGGTTTGGAGCGACAGCGCCCCCAAATGAGCAGCTGTTGAAACTGCATGGCGTTGTACAGGAGTTGGTCTGATCTCAAAGAGCTCTCTTAAACAAAACCAGACCCAGACTGACTTGAGAATTGTCTCAGTAATGGATTTTCATCAGTTGAATCGATGAGTTGATGGGGGGGGGGGTGTCTGCGGTGTTTACGGCCTGAAGTTTCACCGTTCAGGCTCTTTTCCGCCGAACTGCGGCGGCTCGGAGGCACTTTCTGCGGCGTGTCGAGGCCCAGACAGGAAACGGCGCTCCGGGGAACTGCAGCCCTCCATAAATATTCAAACCCAGAGGAGTTTATAGAGTTTGGCCTTGAGGATTTATGATGCGCTGTTGGGGGGGTGGGGGCTTCTGAACCTTTCTCCAGACCTGAGGCTGGGGCTCCTTTAATGGCAGGTGCCAGAATGGAGATTTACCAACGAGAGCTTCTCACCGGCGACGTGAGAGTAACCGAGCGTCAGGAGTAGGGATGGGTACCGAATTTCGGTAATTTTTGGGTACCGACCGAATTCCCGCTGAAGTACCGAGTATCGATTCACGGGAAATCCGTCGGTACCACATTTCGGTACCTGAACGCACTTTTTTTTTTTTTTTGACCCTGAACGCACCTTGACATTATGCATTGGCAAGAGCGGAGGACACGGTGACGCGGTTACGTGGGTCCAAAATCTTCGGAGTATTTTGACTCGCAGACCGGGATCAAATACCGGCCGTTCGGGAAACCTCCCGATGGCCACCCCATAGACATATGGGCACCCCGCCCCTGTTCGGAGTTGTTCGCGGGAGGAACAAGCCGCTTCTGCGGCTGCTGCTTCTGCGATGGTCGCTCCCGCTGCATGTCACTTCCTAAACAATGCTCTGCACATGCGCGGCTCGAAACAAGAGCGCGCATCGAGGCGGCGACTCGACATGATATGTCATCACGCAAAAGCGGTCCCACGTGGCTTTTGATTGGCATTATGACTGCCCAATTACGAGTTGGAACCTTACAATTCTGATCCTCCAGTATACCTTTGAGTGTTTGTTTACTGTAGAGGTGCCTGGTGCTGCTAATGTGAAACATTTTATACAGTTATTTATTCTGAAAGTTGTTTGTTACTGTACAGGCAGGAGGTGCAAATGTGAAACATTTCATACAGCTATTTATTTTGAGTCTATTTTTATTATGTTATTTATTATTGTTATTTATTTAATTTTTTTACTTTATCCCCACACACATTTTTCTCAAGTTCTATGTTGGAGTTATTTCAGTTGATGTTATTGAAGCATAAATGTTGAAAATTCCGAAGTTCTGACTATTTTTTTAAATATACAAAATAACTTTAATTACCAAATGCATAATCTCCCCCCCCCCCCAAAAAAAAAGTATCGAAAACAGGTACCTAAAAATACCGGTATCGATTCGCAGGTACCGAGTATCGGTATCGTATCGATTCAGATGTGGAAGGTACCCATCCCTAGTCAGGAGGTTTTAATTTGGAGTCACAGCATCACTCTGCTGGCTTTTCTCTCTCACTCTCTCTGCCTCTGTTCAGTGGTTTAAGGGTTTGGTCCTGGACGCTCGGGACGATGAGTCATCATGTTTGACCGATCAACATCATATCGAAGTGTTTTTTGACTCGCGCTCACCAGAAACGATCAAAACTGTGAGAAACTCACAGCAGACGAGCCAGCAGACTGAAGCTTTGACGGCCACGTGTTCACGCTTTGTTTATGAGGTCAGAAAAGAGGAAGAACTCCTGCCTGCGCTCGTCGGCCTCAGTCTTCAGATTTTGCTTTCCACGGCGTGGACGTGGAACCGCTCCTCGCGTTTTGCGGAACGTCTGGGTTTGGCTCAGCACATTTGTATTTCACATCCTGGTTTCCACTGGGCTGGACGGATGCCCGTGCGCGCTCGCCACAACCGCACGGTGCTTCAGCCATCGCCCAGAGTAATGACGGCCTGCTGTTGTTTCACACCTGCTTTTCTCTCCACATCCAGTTTTTTCTGCTTTTTGCTGCTTTTGTTGTTTTCCTCAGCGGGGAGTGTGTGAAACGCCAGGCTCATGGGCCGAGGCGGGCCTGAGGGGCTTCCTGGACACTTCACTTCACTAATGCTGACACAGATGCAATATTCTGTTCGGAAAAGATGCTGGTCGATGCGATGCACAGTCAGTAAAGTGGAGTGAAAACTGGCAGTGGTTCCACTCCTGTTAGTCTGGACAAAACTCACCTACAAGTAAAGTATATTATTTGTTTTGCTTTCAAAACTGCTTTTTAAGCTCAGGTTCAAAGGTCACACCAACTGCTGGAGTGTCTGTTTCCATGACGACATGAGGATCTTCAGGTTTCCATGACTGATGGACGGGAGGCGCATCATCTTTCCGTGACTACCAAGACTGACATGACAATCATGGCGTTTCTACGGTGACATTAGGGCTGGATGATTATGGCAAAAATAATAATCACGATTATGTTGATAGATATTGAAATCACGATTAATAACCACGATTATTCATAATTCCAAAACTTGAGTATTTATTAAACTACAACTTGAAAGAACAATCAAAAATAAACTTATAAAAAATTAATATCTTAAATAATATCAATAAAACAAATAAAAATAAATACCCAATCTGCATGCATTTCTATAAAACTTGCAAAAATAGCAATATGCAAAATACACTAATAACTCAGTCAAAAACACAACCTGAAAATATTCTTTGAACTCTCTCAAAAACTATTTTAAATCACAAAAGAGGGGTTGGCTGCATAGTTAAAAACTCCCTGTAGTTAACTTCCTACAGGTTTTTGGCGAGGAAGACGAGTCTGTTCACTTGGTCTGGCTTCAGCGACTAACGAAGGCAGGTGACAACATTTCCACCTGCGCTGAAAACCCGCTCTGATGCAGCACTTGTGGCAGGATGCTGGATGTCCGACGAGTTGAAGCCAAAATGCTTCCAGATGACTGAAGTAGTCCGACCTTTCTTGTCAACTAAAGGCTCCTTTTCTGCCATGTTTGTAAACCGCTTCCTTCACGTGTTGCTGATACAGCCCTTGCTGCGCTGGGTGCACAAGGTACATTCATGGTACTTTGGCAGTGTAGGAAATTACATACACGCCGCGCCGTGCGGCTAATTAATCGTTTTTCTCCGATTATAACATTTTTATGATCGTGAGTAACCAAAATCGAAATCAAGATTAAAATTCAATTAATCGTCCAGCCTTAGGTGACATGAGGAGTATCATGTTTCCATGACGACATGAAATATCGCATCGTTTTAAGGTTACCAAAAATGGTAAGCATCATATTTGCATAAGCTGAAGAACGACATGCTTCATGACAACCAGGACAACGCGGGAGTTAGATGTTTCCACAACAACGCGGAACTTAGATGTTTCCACGACAACGCGGAACTTAGATGTTTCCATGACAACACGGGAGTTAGATGTTTCCTTGACAACACGGGAGTTAGATGTTTCCTTGACAACACGGGAGTTAGATGTTTCCTTGACAACACGGGAGTTAGATGTTTCCACGACAACGCGGAACTTAGATGTTTCCATGACAACACGGGAGTTAGATGTTTCCTTGACAACACGGGAGTTAGATGTTTTCACGACAACGCGGGAGTTAGATGTTTTCACGACAACGCGGGAGTTAGATGTTTCCATGAAAATGTGGGAGTTAGATGTTTCCTTGACAATGTGGGAGTTAGATGTTTCCACGACAACGCAGGAGTTAGATGTTTTCACGACAACGCGGGAGTTACAACTTTCCATGACAATGTGGGAGTTTGATGTTTCTATGACAACGCGAGAGCCTGATGTTTCGAGGACAACGCGGGAGTTTGATGTTTCCACGACAACGCGGGGGTTTAACGTTTCAATCGCAGCACGGGAGTTTGATGTTCCAGGAAAACACTACAACAGGTGTTTGCTCGTTGTTGCATGTTTGAAATGAATGTCCTGAATGTCAGACATTGAGTATGTGGTACGATCACGGAGCTGTAATCAATACCTTGCTCATCAGACTACGGGATGTTTTTAGCTCATGCTTGTGGAGGTTAGCACCTCCTGCTGTAGTTACAGTCACTCGGCTTCGCTGTGTACGGTGGCGGTATATAAGGGAAGGTACAGTCTGAGCATTCGGGCCAGGTGTGTAAGTGCTGCGACTGCGAGGCGCCACT
Source organism: Salarias fasciatus (assembly GCF_902148845.1). Lineage (NCBI taxonomy): Eukaryota > Metazoa > Chordata > Actinopteri > Blenniiformes > Blenniidae > Salarias > Salarias fasciatus. The sequence goes on along the minus strand of NC_043745.1, from coordinate 38,721,475 downwards.
GCTAACGGCGACAGCGGCTTGCAGCCCGACACCACCCGATATCTCTCCTGCTCATTATTATCATTATCGTCTCTTCATCCCCGGAGCCGCGGCCTTGGCCCGCGGCAGCGATCTGGCTCGCATCAGCTCTGGTCCTGACGCTGCGTGAGCAAGCCGTACACGTGCGTGGGAGCACGCCCTGTTTGTGTTTGTGCTCATGTGTCAAATCAAGTGATCCCCCTGAGTTTGTGGTGTTTGGACTGGTTTGGTTCGCTAACTGCCCATTTGGTGAGAGAAGGCCTCGCTCTGGAATGAGGCCGTGTTCCTTCCTCAGGAGCGAGAAGCGGCTGATTCATGGGAACAGAAGACCTTTAACGGCTTTGCAAACTGGCCTCCAGCAACCTGAGCTGAAGGGATTGCAGAGCGCCACGTGAACGGTCCACAAGTTTCTCATGAGCGGACCTGGTGGGAGCGAGACGAGGGCCAGCAGCTCGGCTAAAAATGATGCAAACGTATGATTAACTTAGTCGATTGAGTAAAGAAATGCTTCGCGATATGAGGTGGGAAAATGGAAATGGTGAGAAAGCCTCTTGATTGTTGAAGAGATTTTCTTCATAGTGCATTTCAGGTGTTTGGTTTCTGAACAAAAGCCCGATGATGGTTTGTGTTGTGACGATTTTGACCGCTGCTCCGGTTGTCCAGAGTGTCCTCTGCTGCTCGTCCCTGTTCACCTGGGATCGACTCGCCGGGTCTGACTGGGACAACTCAGGTGTGGATTTTGTTTTTCTGTTTCAGTCCTGCGCCCACTCCTCCATCACACCCTGCACACACACACTGCTCTATCACAACACACACACACACACACACACACACACACACACACCGACGGCCACCCGGGGATGAGAGAAGAGAATCGGGCAGAGCGCCCTCATGAATTCTTATTAAAGTGAGATTATTCAAACGGCAGTCGCTGCTTTTCCGTGTCAATCACGGCGTGTTATGCCAGTGGCGATAGCAGCATTTATTCTCCGTCTGGCTCCAGGTCCAATTACGTCCTGCGGTTTCCTGCGAACACGGCGGTGAAAACCCGGTTCTGTCAACAACGTGCTGTTCTGTCTGTCAGGGTTTAATACGAGATGTCAGCTCGGAGTCTGACAGCTATCTGAGGCCGACGAGGCAGATCCCCTCCTTACAGTCAGACGAGCGAAACTTCAAAATATAAGATTTACAATAAAATTTCTTTATTGTTCCAATTAACCCGTACTCGATCGGTGGTTTGTCGACAGAACTGATGGTGCTTGGTCTTTATTTACAGTGGAAAAGGAAAACCTTTGTTTTGTCTCGTGGTTTGTTTCCATGACAACGATGCTCAGAGAGGCTGAAAACAACTTTTTGAAAACTACTCCCAATTGGAACCTTCTGAAAGTGCTCTGTTGCCATGGAAACGGGTGAAATTATCAGGCGACGTGATTGAATGTGGCCACACGTTCACATTTTTCTTAATTTGAAAAGAGGCCTCGAGTCTGTTTACATGACAACGGCACTGAAAGTGCAACTTTTTGAAAATGGCCAAACGGACGATGAGAGCGTTTTCCTACAGAGTGCCGTGACTCCCTGTCCAGATCCTCCTCGGATGTTTCTTTAGCATCTCTGCCGTTTCCGTGGAAACGGCCGTCCTTCTGAAAATGTAGCAGTTTAAACGTGAAACTTTTGTCAAACGTGACGTGTTTTTACCTGAAACGTCGTCGTGTGAGCGGCGCCTGGATCTGAGGGATCACTCCTTGACACCCTGTCTGTTCCCGTCCGTCAGCCCGTCAGCGGGCGGCCCCGGCGGTTTCCTGAGGCGTCGTCCTCGTCTGGACGTCTGAGCGGACGCCCGGCTCGGCCTGCTGGCCGTGGACTGTCGGATGACATTAGTCCCTGCTGTGTGTGGCGGGCGAACAGGGACCTGCTCCTCCTCTGGACGGGGTCGCCGGGAGTTCACGTTCTGTTTGCGGGGAGCGTGACGGCGGCCCGCCAGACGAGGATCGGCCGTGGCAGCCCGTCTTTGTTCAGGCTGATAACAGACATTTCTCCGCGGATGTCAAAGGACAACTTCAGGTGGAGCCGACTCCCTGTCCCTCTTTTTCTCATTTCCTTTGTTCTCCGTGCCCCCTGCTTTCTACAAGCTCTAAAATTCAATAACATTTTAGTGGATTTCATTTGAGGAAATGTCTCTGGAGATAAGCATCAAGGAATCCAGTCACCGGCAGCCGTCGCTGACCTGTTTTCTTATCAGTCTGAGAGCTGGAAGCTCAGCTGCTGAGCTCATTTTCACCACAGAGCAACGGGAAACCTGACAGGTCCGGTAAATTAGGAGATCAGCATCTTCCTCATCCCTCATCCAGATTATAGAGCATCTTCCTCATCTAACCTCAGATTATAGAGCATCTTCCTCCCTCTGACTGATGGAGCCCAATTTTTTCTGACCTGAGTTCTCCTGAGAACAGTATGAAAAATGTTGCGTTGGTCCTGGATTATATGAGGAATGTCTGTGATCGGGATCATCTAAAGCTCCTGTTTCCTGTGATAAACGACGAGGACAGCTTCCAAAAATCCCCACAACAAGAAGAAAAACCTTCTCCTGGCAGGAAACGTCTCACTTGGTGAGACAGAGGTCACTTTGTAGCCCCTCACTGACGGCTCCAGGTTCCCTGCAAAGTCTCATTATCCTTTTATTTCAACATTTATCTGACAAGAGAGCAGGCAGGGAGGATCCAGGCCATCTTTAAAGATTAATAAGAGGCAGTAAAAAGAAACAGAACGCCTAAAAAAAAGGAGAGGGAGCTTCAAACTAGCCATGCTGTTTAATGTCTGCATGTGATACGGTTGACAGAATTATTAATCAGGAACTAAAGAAAATCCGGACCTCTGCTCTCGGCTGCCTCACTTAGAGTCTTTAGTTAGCACCATTACATAGCAACTGGAGGTCGGGAGGTCTGCCACTAATTGGTTCTACAGGGTTTTGAATAACAATGAGTGGAGCCCAATTATAAAATCACTATGAGCCACCGCGGAGGAGTCGGGGGGGAGAAGCAGGAGGAGGGAGCATGAAAGCGAGGGAGAGTGACGAGGGAGCCGCCGGACCAGCCATGGGACGGAGGGACGGCGGCGCCCGGGCTGTTTCATCACTTTGACTTCCTCTTCTCCTCCGCAGCACGCCATTAATAAAATTTATAAATCAGCGGTGGCATAAATTTTAATGGAGGGCTGTGGAAAAACAGTCAAGGTCTCTGAAGATGGCTCCTCCTCATTTGAAATTCCATTTGCATAAAAGATTCACGCAACAGCGGCAGATTTGAAGGGAATCTTCTTTTTTATCGTGTGTTCATTTATTAGTAATAGAAACCCTTTTACATGGCGGGATCTGACACCAGCACTTTGGAATATAAATCAGTGTGTCTTTAGAACAAGTGTCTCCTCCTTTCTTTCTTTTCCTGTCTCTTGAAGCTTTTGCCACTCAGTGTGTGGCGTGCAAGTGTGTGTTTTTGTCCTTCGCATGTATCAACAACAACACATCCGGAGAGGCGGGAGCTGTAAGTGTGTGTGTGTGTTCAGTGACCGCCTGGTGGCTCTGCAGCCACTCCTCAGTTGGTCTCTTCCACCCTTCATCAGACAGGTTATGTTAAACCCAGAAGGTTTTTTTTTTTTTTTTTGGCCCCACTGAAAGGACGGCAAATGCAGCGTGAAAGGTTGTGTGTTTCCTTGTGGTCTGAAGCAGCCTGAACTTACCGTTGCAATATTAAATGTGTAATTGCAGTCATTGTCATCGTAAGCTTCATTTTGTTTACAGAGCAGGAAAGTGGTTCGACATTTACGACAGTATTGTCAAGAAAAAATACAAAAAGATGGACATTAAGTCTTTGTTGTGTCACAAATTGTAATACCACTGGTGGCCTGTGGTGGCAGTGTGGAGCGTGGCGTCATCTCAGGGATGTAGCGACTGACATGCTAACCAGTACCATGTGTCAGACTCGGTCCAGAGGTTCAGTCTGAGCTGATGTGTGTTAAAACCTCTTTTGATTCCACATGGAGGACTTTGTCTCGTCTATCAGCTGAAGTGTCCACAGTTTTCTGCACTCATGTGTAATCCCGCATCCTTGTCTGGAGAAGTTCATTTCAAGTCAGTACAAACAGCAGGATCTGAAACTGTCATTATGTAAGAGGTTTGTAGTGAAACAGGCCTTCGCAAAACAGCAAAAAAAAAACAGCGATACCAAAGACGGTCTCTAGAGCTTTTAATGGTATCTGGTGATACGGTTGCAATGGCGACACCTTCTGGTCGATACGTGAACACACAGGGGGTCAGAGGTGTACTTTCATCAGAGAGCCGCGGCCCGTTGATGAGGCAGAGCCGATGCGAGTTAGCATGGCTGTTAGCACGTCGTCAGAGCAGCCTTCTGCGAGTCGCGATGGGAAACATCGAACTAGCGGATTTAATCCAAAATGGTTCGTGTTCTATCCTCAGAATGATTCACTGTCCAAACGGTGGGACTGCGGTGCTTCTGTTTAATGAACCGCCACGAACAACATGCTTCTTCAGTCTGGAGGATTCCATTCATACACATTCTTCTTCTAAGTGCTTCACACTGCACTATACATCTAACAGTAACACTGCGCCCCCTGCTGGACTGAAGGAGGTACTGCTGGACTTCTGCACTGCTGTGAACTCCATATAAACAACAAATACTTAAAGAACATAAGAATATTAATAACTGTAAGCAATCTAATAATTTTTCAGTAATTTTTCTTTAGTTTTTCATTCAAAAAGTAGACGAGGTCACACAGTCCAGCAGATACCTCTTCAGCCTCTGAGTCCCTGTTTTTACACCTTGATCATGTTTGCACTTTTTTATTTTTGTTAATTTATTTTACCTTTAAATGTGAACAGCAATGTCTTGTTTTAAGATTCACTAGGATTTAACTTAGGTGAAAACATTTGATATTTATTTTAATTTAATTTTTTGTGTTTGTTAAAACTTTATTTTAAGATTGTGGCTCTCTGTAAGACTCTGCATTTAAGTAATGTTAATAAATGCTGACAATAACACAAAGTAGTTATAACAAAGTAGTCATAATTTAAAAATTTCTGTCAACTTTTAACTTTTTATTTTTTTTCCATAAACACAGTGGGCTTCGTTAGCAGTCCAACCACCAGGCTTAGCAAGTTTTATGGGGAAAACCCTGGGTTGAGTTGGTGGGCTTTATTTTAGGGATGCACGATAATTAACTGCTTCTCATGGCCGATACCGCTACCGATACCGCTACCGATAACCGATAAGTTCAGATGTTTATATTCAGTATAATCTTAAAATAATCTGAAGATTATGTACCAAGGAGAATGAAAACATTGAAGATGCAGAGATGAAAAAAGTAATACTTTAGTAGCTCTGGCCTGACTATAACAGCAAACAACAGTATAACAGCAAACAACAGTACAGACTTTTCACATGTTCATTTATTTTTTTCAAAAATATCGAACAGTTACAATGAGTAACAGTATATTTTTTCCAAACAAAAATAAATCAAAATAAAATCTCCTGTAATTTACACAGGCTGTCAAACTTCTCAAAACTCAGTGTATTAAATATAATCAAATCCCAACTAAACCAAAAACTGCATCCTTTAAGAAAAGGGTTTCACAGAACTGTGACTTGTTTGTCTGCCAAAAAATGAAGTGAAATATTTTTTCAACTATGAAATAAATTAAATGCATTGACATGTCAACCTCAAATCTAAAAACTAGGCGTGTCAACTTTTACCATTATTTTCTACACGTGAAGTCATAGTTTTGTCTTTTTCTATTGCAGTTGTGCTATATGACCACTAGAGGGCTCTGTCGCCATTGAAATACAGTATCTCATAATTTCATTAAATCAAAGACGTTCCACTAGTTATCAGACAAAAGGGCCATTTCAGCCGTTAACTTGATGATATGTTCACTAAGCGTCTTGCCACATTTCTTTAATTTTTTATATAAAATCCCTCATGCTAGCTTGTGAACCTCTAACGCTAGCTTGCGAGCTAGTGTTAGCTCACTAGCTAGCATTAGCATCGATGCCCTCCAGCTTATTGGGGTGTTTCCGTGGCGGCTGATCTCTCCTAGATCCCATGCTGCTGTTGTAAACCAGCTTTGTCCGACACAGCCTACAGCCAACAGTAGGTTCCATTTTGAAAAGCCGCCACACTGCGCCGCTCGTTGTCAGCTGCATTCGCGTCCTCGAGTCAACTTGAAGGCAACACTGACTGTAGCAGCATTTGGAAGCTACGGTGGGGTACAAAAACCCTTCTCCTTAGCAGTCAAGATGCAGGGCAGCAATGAACCCGCAGAACAAAGCTGCCGTCTCCTCGAGCCAGAAGTTAAAGAAGTTTAAGGTGCAGCACGCCGACAAGCAATTTTACTGAACCCATTAATTTATCGGTTTAATTTATCGGATTAAATTAATTTATCGGATCGTTAAAAATGATGTAATTTTTGCCCCAAATCGGCCGATAATTTATCGGACTGATAATTATCGTGCATCCCTACTTTATTTGGTGGGGTTTGTCTGGTGGGGTTGATTTGGTTTGGGTTTTTTTTCCGGGTTCATCTGGCGGGTTTGTCTCGATTCGGGGGATGTAAGCCAGCGTTGTGCTCCATGGATCCCTGCCGATCCACACTGCTCTACCAGCGTAGCGTCTCCGGGTGCTGAGCCTGGTCCTCGCCGTCTGTCTCACCTGTCCAGGCGGTCCAGGTGGAGTGAAGAGTAAACGGGTGGAGGTTGAGAAGCAGATCTGTGTCTGCCGGGGTGAAGCGGCTGCTCCCTCTCTGTCAACTTTCCATTTGTTTTGTCTCCTAATTAAGCAATTAATGCGCGGCGCTTTGATTGTTGTCTGTTTGCCTTGGTGCCGCCGTAGCGGCGCCGTGTTTGTCTGTTTGCCGGCGCCGAGGGTTGTGCTGAATAATGCATGGAGCGTCAGCGCCGCAGACAGCGCTGCCGTCTGAATTATGAACACGTCGGGCTGAGGCGCTAACTGGCTGCGACTCGCCCGAGGTGGAGAGAGAGAGGAGTCCTCTCCCGGCTCCTGCTGCTGTTTCTCCTTGATTGGATGCGACGGATGAGGGAAACGACGGATGCTTTCATACGTCTTGAAGAGCGGTAACACGGCCTCAGCGCCGTGCTGCTGTCATCCCGCTCCATTTAGCACTTAAACGCGTCTCATTTCAAGGTGAACGGAGTTTTTCTTCAACACTTACCTCAAAGTCTGAGACGTGCAAACCTGCAAATAGACAAGAGGGTTTGTTCCTGTCTCTGTTCAACCATTTACTGGAGTCTCCGTTTGTCTGGTGAACAGTAGGAGGCGCTGTGTGATCGGTTCACTGTGTTAGAACCCGCCTTTTGTCACTCGGTCATTTGAAACCTTTGCTTCCAAACTTCAAACATCCAATATTTTTAGTGTCAAATACCCAAAGGTCGTCCTGATGTACTGCCTTCATGGAGGGACAACAGGTAAATGAGAAAAATCTCGATTAATCATCTGCCTTATTGATTTACTGTCAACATACAACATGGATGTACTGAGATGATTTACTTATTTAGTTTAGAATTATCTCACAACATTTACTGTAAATTATTACTGCTGTGTGGAGCGTAGTGTTCTACTCATAGAGTGTAAATAAAATGGATAAAGCTTTCGTGACGTCCCTCACAGCGTTCCCAAATCCCGTTCTGAAGACTCCAGCCAGTCCAGCAGGACGCCTCCATTCTGAACATTTGAAACCAGATGTAAATGTGATTGGTCCAGCCTGTCACGTGACCGCATCACATGGACAGAAATGGCTGCAAAACTTTTCAATGCAAAACTTTAACTCGTAATATAAAATCGAAAGATGATTTAAGTGAAAATCAGAGTCTGGTGAAGCCAGAGACCAGAGCCTGTTCTGAAACCGGGCGCTTTACATGTTTATTTGCACTCTGAAAATCGCCATTTTTAAATGGGTTCCAATGAGACCGGGGCTCTTTTTGAAACCAACATCATCGCCCCCTGATGGAATTTCCCTGCAATTACAGGGGTTTTTTTTTTGCACTTCTGCATTATCTTCATGCTTTATGAGCGGAGGTTGCTGCTTAGTTCTACTCAAGACCACCAAACTCCAGACCGAGTCAGACCAAGAACAGAACATCCCAAGACCAGGACTTGAAGGGTCTGGGACGGAGCCCACGCCAAGACTTGAAGTGTTGGTCATGTGACCAAGACTGCTGACTCTGACGTCGTCGTTGTCTAACAGAAACTCAAACAGCGGCTGAAGTTTTCTGTTTTCCCATGAAGACGTCGTGTAAACGGGGCCCAGTTCTCCTGGTCTCTTCTGCTGAATCGTCGGTTTCATCGTTGACAGTGAAATTCTTCTGACGTGTTGGAACAGATCTGTACAAGCCAAGCGCACAGGTGTCCTCCCCATGGCAGGGCACAGGGGTCTCCAGAGGACCCGGTTCCCTCCATGATCCCTCCAGGGTCCTTCCAGGCCCCTCCAGACCCCTCCAGGTCCTCGTCCCTGCAGCCCGTTCCCGGCTCTAGTTCCTAGAGATGAGACGAAGTTTGATGGGTGCAAATGGTTCCTGCTTTGTGCTGCAGAGACGTCGAGGCTCGCTCGAGGCGGCGAAGCGGGTTGGAGCGTCTGTCACCTTGAAGAGCGGCAGGAGGTGCGGTTCAAATCCGCAGGGAGCAGATCTGTCACCAGAGAAAAGCCCGGGCCTCCTCCACCCCGGGGGGGGGGGGGGGGGGGGGGGCTGTGTGTGTTCCACCCTGTGCCAAAACCCAGAACTGCCTCTGACAACTCATTAGCACATTAATGTTAAGAAGAAAAAGAAGAAGAAGAAGAGAGGAATATGAAGGGGAAACAAAACTAAAGCAAAGCTGCTGCGGCTTTTAAGGACATTTTAGCCTTTTTTTTCTGCAGCGACGCACATCCTGAGCTATGCTAATGAGGCTCTGTGTTTGCCTAGTCTGGAAAAGCAACTCTCTTATTATTAACAGCAAAGGAAGAAAGCCTGACTGGGGGTTATTTTACCTCTCCCAGCGGGGAGTCTGCAAATTAACAAAAAGAAAATTGAATGCAACATTCGCCGCCGCTGTTATTTCTGTATTTTCTGTATTTTCCATCTCCTTCCCCACATGAGAGTGCTGCGTCCTCTAAATTAATTAGCTCTGAATATGTCTTAATGATATTTATACTTTTTAGTGTAATCGTCTAATTGTGTTTCTCCAAAGAAATATAGACAGTGTGTTTTAGCAGCTCTCTGCTCTGGAAAACACGGCAGAGGCTTCCTGGGATTATTAGGGTCTGCAGTGTTTTGATGTTCAACACATCATTAAGTCCTCTCCCTTTGTGACGGTGCCTAACCAGGCTCCCCACGCCTCCCCGCACCTCCTCCAGCCTCCTCCAGCCTCCTCCAGCCTCCTCCAGCCTCCCTGCTCCTCCTCTGGGGAGAGATTCTGCACCAGCCTGTTGGTCAATTAGTCCATGTGTGTAATTCCAAGGCTGAAAAACGACCAGAGATGGAGATAATGTGTCTTCAGCTGTGTGTGTGTGTGTGTGTGTGTGTGTGTGTGTGTGTGTGTGTAACGTGGGGAATGAGGAGCTGCTTTGTGTCCTCAGTGTTAAACACAATGATGTTTTTTCTTGTAATAGTTTTTACTTCCCAAACTCAGATCAGGCTACTGATTTAATAACTGCTAACTAATAATAAATACTTAATAACTACTCAAGCTTGGCTTCAGTGTTCAGTGATGTGCTGCTTCTCTCCTGAACTGCAGACTCCAGAACTACGAACCGTAATGTAAAAACGAGGCGTTTTCACTTGAATCGTTGTCTGTCGAGGCCTAAATGTCCGCTGAGTGTGGCTCCAAGGTGTTTTCAATTCGGAATTGGTTTATTCTGAATTAAGTAATTCAGAATTCTATTCCAGAGCGTGGTGTTTACATAGGGATAAACAAAAGGATCAAATCCTCTTTAACGCTGTGGGCTGTGAGGCGTTCTGATTGGACGGGGCGGCCGTGATGTGGTGACGTCTACCAGAAGTGAACAAAGCATGCTGGTGGAGATTTCTCTTTCTGTCTCGATGAACTTTGCTGCTACTCAAGTCCATCCCCTCTTTTCATTTGTATCCATTTCTTCTAAAGCTCCTTTCAATAAAGCGTCGCCGTACGAGTGGAACCGCGGACCGCCATCTTGGAAGATTTCGTCATCGCCACAAACGAGCAGAACGACCGGAATAAAGTCGCCAAATTTACATATAATTCTCTCCTGAAGGAGAACAAACTGGCCGGGTTATTCGGATTTAAACTTAATGCCAAACAAATTTTTCAGGTTAGATGGTCATTTTAAATTGGTTTTGAGCTTAATTTGTGTTTAAACATGAATTAAACGTCCCTGCAAACGTCCTGTTACTGATGTCCAGCGCTCCGGCCCTGGTTGAAGCAGCTGCTTCATGAGCGATCATCCATTCCTGCACCGAGGAGCTGCTGTTTGTCGTCATTGCTGAGAGTGATGCTAGGCTGCTAGCACAGGGGAAATGGTTGGTTCCCTTCAAGTGGGTGTTTCTGGACTGTTGGAGGAAAGGACTGGTGCAAAGAGACAGGAATGGGATTTCCCGAAGCTCCGCCTTCTTTTTAAAAGCCGTCTTCAGACAGGAAGGTTTCCTGAATGTCCTGACTTTACATTAAAGTCAGAGTTTAGAAGTTTAAGAGTTTAGATGCCGTAAATCCAGCTGTGTTAATGCAGGCATCACGTGCGCTCCACAGTGCTGATATTGAATTTTCAGGCTCTCAGGCTGCCCGGACTCTGCAGCAGCTGTATTATTTACAGCCGGGAGACATTGGACTGTTTTCCCCTCAGTCAGCGTCTGTCAGGCCGAGCCGCCTCACGCTCGCCGAATGCCGGCAGCCCGGCGGCTAAACGTGCCTCTGGCCCGCCGTCGTTCTCGTTCAGGTTACCGCGGGGCCGCCGGCTCACCCCGGCGTTTAACTGCGGTCAGCTGTAGAATACATACAGTAAATCTCCCGTGTAGAGAGAGCAGATCTCACACGGCTTTACAGTTCCCTGCGCTTCCCGTGTCTTTCCCAGGATCCGGTTCAGCAGAAAATCCTCCAGGATTCAGACTCAGATGTCACCTGAACACGTTCCTTTACCGGCTAAAAGACTAATCTGTCCATCCCTACAACCGCTTATGTGAGGGCGGAGGAAGGTTCCACTTGGACAGGTCAACCCTCCGTCACAGGGCGACTGGGAGGAAGCCCAGCGATCGCTCAGACCCGCGTGAGCGGTGGGGTTGAAGGGGGCCATGCAAATGGCAATGCATTTAAAACACAGACATAACACAGTCTCTGCTTCCTGGACGGTGGAGCGCATGGTGGAGCGCTGTGGTTACCGGACTGCTGAGGCTCACAGCAGCACAAGCCTTTGCACGTGTTACGACTAGCTGCTATTGCGCTGTATGCTAACTTCACATGACTGTGTTCTGGCCATGTGATTGGTTGAGGCGATCTCTATCATCACAATAATTCTGATGATTTTCTAACTAGTATTTTAACAACCGGACGTTTGGACCGAACCTACTTTCCGACCGACCTACTGAACCTACTAACGGACCAAACCTACCTACCGACCGAGTGAACCTACTGAATCTATTGACCAGCCTACCTACCAAACCTACTGAATCACAGAATCTACCTACCAACCGACCGTACCTACCAAATCTACTGACTGACTAAACCTACCTAATGACCAAACCTGCCTACCGACTGACCGAACCTACCATATCTACAGACCAACCGAACCTACCTACCTACCAAACCTACTGAACAACAGAACCTACCTACCAACTGACCAAACCTACCTACCGACTGACCGAACCTACCATATCTACTGACCAACCGAACCTACCTACCAACCAAACCTACCGACCGACTGAACCTACCTACCAACTGACCTACCGAACCTACAGACCGACCAAACCTACCAAACCTACTGAATGACCAAAGCTACAGAACCTACCCAGTGACTGACCTACCGAACCTACTGACTGACCGAACAAACCTACCTACCGACCGACCGACCGACCCTTGTGGTGTGCGTCCAATGAAATCAGGTTTTTGTGACATTTGGAAGTTCACATTCTGCAGATCAAACACATCAGAAAATCCACTTTCCATCAACGTCATCAGAGCTCATGCTCAGCTATATAGTTTTCATGATATGAAACTTTTTTGAAGCTGAAACTTCAAAACGAAGCCTTTCCTCTTGAACCTCGGCCTGAAGGCGGGGTCTGTGAACGTGGATCTGTGTTCTCTTAGCAGATGTAACCCGCCTTCAGCCTTTTCCGTTAGCCGGGATCAGATCCAGCACCCGCTGACCCCGAGTCGGATGAAGCAGTTTGGAAGACGGATGGACGGAGCCTCGAAACCCCGCCCCCCCCTTTCCCGAAGGCTGAGCGCCGCATCCTTCCTCAGCCCGGCTCTGGCGAACAGCGGCGTCCCCCCGTGTGATCTGATCCCCGGTGTTATGCGCTCTGCCTCCGGGCTGCTCGGGGATTTGGTGGAACAGTCGAGGAAGTTTGGCCCGGGTTCAGACATGGCAGCACTTTCAATAACGTGGCCTGGATTCAGTCCCGGCCGGAGGAAATCCTGCTCACCTGCTCCCTTTATCTCCGCTCTGCAGATTAATATTGCAGAGCCTGTAGCTGCTACCCCTCGTCCTCATCCTCATCCTCTCTCTCTTGTTATCCCTGCATCCCATCACTCCCAAACACATCCACTTCTCCTCCACCCTCCCCCTCCTCCACCCACCCCCTGCTTGTGGATATTGCTTTTCTTCTCTCCATCTCTCTTGTTGTCTCCTCCGCTCCATCTCAATCAAGAATGCAGCAAGTTTTATGAATTCATCAAAATGATCATGGAGAATCCGGGGAGGCATGCAGGGAGGCAACAAGGCGAGACGACGGCAGTGGGAACAGACGGAGGAGGGTGGGGTGGGGTGGGTGGGGGGGGGGGGGGGGCAAAGTGATGGGGGTGTTGCTGCTGTACTGCTGAATTTTAATGAGTACCACCGGGAATTTCTTCCTCACAGTTTTTTTCCTCCCTTCCCTGGGATGCACCCGTCGACGCCACGCCGCTATATCACTGTCACACAAATGAGCTTTAACGGGGGGGGTGGGGGGTGGGGGGGCCTCGGCCCGGGCGGAGCGTGTCGCCGAATGGAGCTGTCGGCCACGCACCGGGGAAGCAGCCGACCCCGAGGTCTAATTGAACTGCCAATTTGTCATGTTTATCTTGCGTGTGTTCCAGCGGCCGGCGAGCCAGGCGCGCAGCGCGGCGCCACTTCCTGGACGTAAACGACGTTTCAGCGCGTGACAGATCCGCCGCTCGTTAGTGAATTATTCATTCTCTTCATTAGAGCCCAACTGATAGCTTCACACACGTGCACGCTCTCCGCCGTGCGCTCGCTTGCTCCCTCTGCCTCCTCGCTTTGCCGCCTTCCTCCGCCGAGCGCCGCTCATCTGTCACGGTGGTTCCCAACCTGTGGTCCCCTTGTCGCATCAGGGACGTGAAGAAAGAATCCCGGGCTTCGATGTAACGGGGTGGGATCAGGTTTTCAGATGACGGAGGGAACCAGAGGGAAGCTCGACCGACGGTTGAAGCGAAAAGGCACCGGTCTGGTTTCAGAAAGGCTTCCAGGGTTTCCACTGATCTCCAGGGTTTCATGACTAAAACGATCAGCAGCGCCACCTCGTGGCCCGGCATGCTAATGCCGCCATTTTCAGTATTCCTGCTATTTCTACATAAATCATCATTTTCAGAATGTTGTCATGTAAACATAAACGTTAAAACGACGTGATTTAACTAAAAGCGTCGTCGTGTAGACGAGGCCTCGGTCTCAGTTTTCTGTCATGTCTGTAAGTTTTACTGCCGCCAGGTGGACCCATCAGGAACAGCAGCTCACTGAGAAACTGAGTTTTTCTTCTTCTGTGGTGTGCGGCTGTACTGAAACCTCTCCAGGGCCAATTGCGGCCCACAGGCCTCATGTTTGACACCGCTGCCTTATGGCCTGTGGCTTTACTGTCTCTGCCTTGTTATTTTACCCCCCTCCCTCACATCCCCTCTCCCCTGGGAAGGCTTTATTATGCTTTGCTCCGACAGCAAAGTACACAGATAAAAGATAATTGGCTGGCTTGACTCCTCCATTGATATGAAAATAGGATTTCAATTATTCAGGGTGGTTAAAGGTTAGTTGAAGGTTATTCCTGGCAGAGAGAAGTAGAAGGAACAGGGTGAAAAACCCGAGTGTTGCGAGCTGTGGCCGGGAGGTGAAGCGCTTTCTGTGAAAAGGCCAATACCGGGCGGTGCCGGCGTGTTGTGAAGGAACCACAGACGGCTCTCTGGGGGATTCGAACACGGCGGTGGAATTCGGCTGTTAGGCAGCAAACGAAGGGTGGCCTCTCCACAGAAAACACAGCAGGCACTCTCTCTCGGAAATGCGTCTGCGTTCGATCCCTGGCTCTAATCCCGCGGCGCCGCTCCTCACATGCTAACCAAAGGGTGAAGCAGCGGGGTTATATCAGGGCCGGTTCCCAGGGGAGCGCGGCGGCGTCCCCGAGGACACGTTCCCCAACCACAGCAGGGGATTGTGGGATAAATGGAGGGCAGAGGTGAGGAGGAGTCAGCTGGGCTCAGACTGGATGACCGCTGGTCTGGAAACACGTCTGTGGACCGGAGGAGCGCCGAGACCAGCAGCCGGTCCGGTTCACCGCCAAGACGTACCAGGGTGATGAGTCAACACGCAGTCAACCGGGAGGGAAAAGAGCCACGTCGTGCAGACGGCGTTCACACTGCAAGGAGTGAAGACGGTGACATTTCAGCTCCTTTAGGCCTTTATACCCCTTTCCCACTGCCGCTAGCGGGTCGACCTGTGTTTTCGACCCGCTAACAATCGGCTTTTGCCTCCTTTCACGCCGCCTGCAGACCCGGGTTTAACCGCCTGCCGGCGAGCCGCGTCGCTGCGTTTTCCCGCGCTGATTGTGTCCCACGTTGATGACATCATCCGTGCGACGGAGCAAAGCAAAAGTAAAAAATGGACTAGAGCTCAGTCCCCGTTGCCTGTCGACAAATCTCCTCCTCACGGATGAGGAGAAACTCTCTGGTCTCGCTGTCCTGCCAATACTGTGTCATCTTGACGAAGGAGATCTCATGCTGTGTATAAAAACAACAACAAGCGCGCCAACATAGCCACGCTAACATCGCCACGCTAACATAGCCACGCTACGGCGACGTCATCACCTAAATTACCGTGTCGACGTGAGTCTGCCTTTCACGCTCCCTTTCGCCCCCCCCCACTAAAAGCTAATAGAAGTCGAGCCGTTAAAACCCTGGGTCGCTTGCAGGGTCGAACGGCCCGGGTGGAAATGCCGATTAAACCCTTTTTAGCGGGTTTAAATGGGTTTTTTGGCCAGTGTGAAAGGGGCTTTAGTTTACACCAAGCCCAGCTGCAAATCACCAAAAGCCAAAGTAAAAGTGTAGATTTGGAGAAATTCTGGGGAGATGGAGACTAATGTCACAGTGTGTGATGGAAACGTCAGCATCGTGTGTGTAGCAGATGCGTGCCAAAAAAAAAGAAAAAAAAAACTTGATTTTTAGAAAAAATTCGATAACGATAATCTCATAATGTCCTTTAACATGTGACTTCTTTCCGAAAAAAAACGTAGTTAAAATTGTTTTTGCTATCCAGGACACAAATGGACAAATCGTTATATTTCAGGACGGAAATGCCTCGATCCGTCCTGTTTGCAGAGAACTGGAGGGATTCATAGCTCAGCAGGACCAGCATACATCAAGCAGCTAACTGATGCTCGTGGCTAAGCTAATACGCTAAAGGCGAACAGCTAACAGGAGAATATGGACCTAGACCCGGACCCGGACCAGGACCGGGAGAATGTGAACTGGGAGTCCTGGCACTCTGCAGGAGGACATGTTCTTATTGTAGACCACTGCTCTCGTGCGGAAGAGCTGTTTACTATTGCCGTGCAGCGGATCACCATGCGGCATT
Organism: Salarias fasciatus; assembly: GCF_902148845.1. Lineage (NCBI taxonomy): Eukaryota > Metazoa > Chordata > Actinopteri > Blenniiformes > Blenniidae > Salarias > Salarias fasciatus. Next base: position 38,705,379 of record NC_043745.1, on the reverse strand, counting down.
GCGGCCTCTTGGTTCCTGGTCGCATACGTGGTGATCCACGGTCATCCGGGAACGAGCCCTGAACCTGTTTCCGCGCTCGGTGCAAATCCAGTCCATTTCGTGGAGTGATGGGGTGTCTTTGTGCTCGTATCGACCAGCTATCACATGATTTACCTCTGTCCACGCCCAGCATGGCCCGAGTCCGGCTCTGAGCATGAAGAATGAGGCGTTTAAGGACACACCGAATCTACAACGCATTCTCCCTCTGGTCGTTGCAGACATGCAACGTTTCCTTTCACACCGAATCCTTCAGTCAGTTTCACATTTGGACCAGAACAGTTTCGTCTTGCTCTGAAGGTCACCTCAGTGAGGATCCTCTTCACATGTACAACAAACTGCAGTCAATAATCCGACCTGAGCTTCCTGAAGTCTACAGATTACTTGTAGAGTGCAGCACATGCTCCTTCCTGTCATTCCGGATTATTTCCGTCCCAATGTTCCTTCACAGTGGAACACGTTTGTTGCTCAGTATTGAGCGGAGGAAGTGTGCTCCCGCTGCCTCCCCACACCGGGAGCGTATTGATCACCCGAAGCCAATCACTTGACAGCAGTGTCTCCTCGGAGAGCGGCCCAGCACCATTTTCCCTCTCATTCTTTAATTAGCGGTGCAACCCGTGGGCGCTAATCTATGCGTCCCTCTCTGATATTTCTCAGATGTGCAGCGCTTTGATTTCTCTGACCCAACGAGCGGCGTGGGGATTGAAGCGCTGCAGGAATACTAACTCGTTCCTGGAGAGAGAGGCGGCGTGAGGATGCTGGCAGACAGGAGGGGAAGATCAAGAAGGACTTTCTTATCCAAGATTCACACCTGCAGCCGCCGTCTCCTGCAGACAAACATGGCCTCCGACAGGAAGAGACTGGAAACACAGAGGAGGGTCCAAACGCCTTAACGACGATTCCGGTCAGGACTGAGCGTACCGGCAGACCGGCAGAAGCTTTTTAATTCCTCTGAATCCCACAAAAAGAAGTTCAGACAGATGAACACCAGTGGAAGTTACTTTACTGAAATCTGTCAGTTTCACTGCTTTCACAAGGTCTTTTCTCAAGTGTGGACTTTGTCTTTCAACAACGTCCAGCGTCAGAGCAGATGTTTACGCAACGTTTTCTGGTTGAAATAGAGAACTCACGTAGCAGTTTGAGGGTCCCTTCACAAGAACCGAGCTTTGCCACTTTTTGAAAACACTCCGTCTCTACGTAAACGGGGGAGAATGGAAGTTTTTGAAAATGCTCGTCTCCGTGTAAGTGGTTGGAAAGTGGAAAGAAAGGTTTTTTTAAAACGCAGAATGCAGAGAATGCAGCCTTGTGAAAACAGCAGTTTGATGGTTCTTCCCTGCTTTCTGCTTTGTGCTTCTGCAGACCGCGTTGGAACCGTCAAACCTTTGCTAAAACGTTCCATGCACGCAAACACATTCACAATCAAACCAGCATCCCTGCATATCCTCGAAATCCACAGCATCTCCCACAGCTTCTCTCTGCGCTCCATTTCAAAGCGTTCTTCAAATTCAGCGTCCATTTTTGTTTCTTCTTGCTGTTCGGCAGTGTGCGTCCAGCGGTCGACCGCAGAGGAATCTGCACAGATTGTACTCTATCTTCTTTCAACTGATTAAATTAAAGGTGATTTTGACCCCAGACAGCTGTTAATCCCCACATGGCGTCCCTGTGAGAGCTGGTGTCCTGTGATGGACACCATTACTTTCCCGTAAAGGGTCCAGCAGTAGTGGTGACCGGTTCTCCTCTACCAGAAGTGATCGGTCGCAAACCGACCGGTTTGCCTGAAATGAGTGTTTCAGGGTCCGGTGGTTAACTGGAGGTGAGCCGGCTGATGATGGCTGGCCGAGGAGCTGAGCGGATTCGGAGAAGCTCATTGCTCATTCAGCTCCAGACGCCGGCGCCCGCCTCGCTCTCCCGGCCTCGTCGGGAAAAACCTCGGTAATCAACTGCGGAGCGCGGCTCCTGAATAAATCAATCGGCGGTGTGTGACTAAAGCGACGGTTAGGCCGCCCGCCGTCCCTTTGATGAGGCCAGATCTGTGTATCAGTGGTAAGCAAGCGCCGCTACCTAGTGCACTTCAAACAGGCTTAGCGCTAAGCCAATTAGCATGACTTTGCACGCCGTTGATCCGCCTGTCGCACCGTGCAGACTGCGCTTAATTGTGTATCGCCACACTGGCTAATGCTAATTTATAGTAGCCTCTAGCGAAGCTGAGCCCGGAGGTAAACAAAGCAACAGGGCTAATGCGTTGTTGGCGGCGCTGTCTGGCGGCTCTGGTCCTCGTAGCTGTCGGCTACCGTCCCGCCCTGGATCGTCTCAAACGTTAGTCGCTCAGACGCCACTGATCCGCTGAGCGGGCGGGAAGCGACTCCGATGACATTCAGGGTTGTGTTCTTACCTGACGGGAATGGACCGAGGCGCTGGGAGGCCTCGGAGGGAGCGAGGCCGCCGCCGCCGCCGCCGCCGGGAAGAAGTCCTCCGTCTCAAATAGCGTCGTCTTTCAGGTCACTTCACGATCACTTTGGCCCGCTGCCCCGCCTCCATCTGCTTCAACAATCTCTTCCAGAATCATCTGCACGCTTTACTGCAGCTCCAGGCCGGTAGACGAGTGTGTGACCGCAGCACGTGTGTGTGTGTGTGTGTGTGTGTGTGTGTGTGTGTGTGTGTGTGAGTGAGAGAGAGAGAGTTACTACTGAAACCTGCGGGGAGAAGTCATCGGTAAACAAAGACACACAGGATGCACACTAATGAACTGATGTGCTCTGATAAGTCTGCAGAGGAAGTGTGTGTGTGTGTGTGTGAGAGAGAGAGTGTGAGAGTGTGTGAGTGTGTGTGTGTGTTCTGGGAGCACTGAGGCCAGTCCGGTCTCAGATCTGAGGAGGCCTGCAGGAATGTTCCCTGCCTTTGAAGACTCTGCGCTCAGCAGGTCTCAGGTCCAGAATGAAGGGAATGTGGCTCCGCCAGGCTCCGTCCAGCCCCGCTTTATGAAGGGATCCTGCTCGGTTTTCATCCCGCCGCCTGTGTTGCTGTGGGGATGAAGAGGGGAGCGTACATACTGATGAGGGGAGCCGGACTGGCCGAGTCCAGGACGAGGAGATCACAGTCAAACCCGGGTCTGTGGGAGGAATGTGGCTTCCTTTGGCTGAGGCGGCTCGTCTGTGAAGTCTGCAGACCTGAGAGAACTCTGATAGCTTAGACCTGAAAGTTCAAGCTTCAAATCATCCAAAGACATGAGGCTGTTCTCAGTACCAGTTCTTGATTTAAAAAAAACAAACTGTAAACCAGCTTCGTCTGAGGTTCCCTTTACATGACAACAACATGACGTTTTTCTGTTTTCCTTCCAGTTTGCATGTTCACACAACGTTTTGAAAATGATGTCCGTCTCCACAGAAATGACAGAAACATGAAAAGAGAACGACTTTTCAGTAGTGAGTGGTGTTGGTTGTTTTTATAATGAGGCTGTCTGGATGTGAGAGGAGGAAGATGCTCTATCATCTGGATTATCTCAAATGGAGGTTTATCACATTTTGTTCCCAGTGCTCCTAATTCCTGATTTGTTTTTTCTTTTTTTTTTTAATAGAAAAATTTTCCAAAATTTTCCCGCAGTATATTATATATTTTATTACTGTGTTAATTGTTTCCTGCTGCGCTGGTTCTCTGTGTAGTTTTGATAACTGTTGATGAGTGGAGCGTGTAAAGACCGACACCCTGGAGTCCAGAGTCCAGTACGGACACTGGTACTGACCTTCAGTGTGGATGGAGCCCCCCCCCCCCCTCCCGGTACTCACTCCTGACTCCTGACTCAGCGTCTCCGCAGCCCAGACACCCATATTGAGTGCTTTTTATCGAAGCCGCACTTTTTCCTCGTTTGAAACAATATCGCCTGACTGTTGCCATTGATTCTAGAGGATTGTGCTCCGGTAAGCACTCCTCGAAGCCCCTGCTGCTATATTAAGCAATCGTTTCCCACAATAGATGACACTCTTTGTCTGCCTCCCGCAGCAGTTCGACTGGCTCTAATGGGCCCGGCGTTACTCACACTGCACATTGATCGCACCGTGCCGGATTTTAAAAGAAGTAGTCGAAGTTTCCTTCGCAAATGAGCCTGTTTTTAGATATGAGAGGGGGTTTTTTTTTCCCGCTGTACACTGGTTCCACCTGACAGTTCAAGGTGCTCGTGCTGTTAAACGATATTCAAACGTGCGGCTGTGCAGAGTAAACCCCAAGAGGCCGCCGCGACGAGTCCGGGATGGGAAGTGAAACCTTGAGACAGTGATTCCACCGGCCCGGCGTTTATTTGCATGTCTTTGGTTGTGATGTGATGTGACTGCGTTTGCCTGCCAGACACCGGGGCTCTCTGAAGTACGTCTCTTTAAATCACCGGGGCCTCGGGACCGCAACTGCAACCCGCTTCAGACGCCGCGCAGCGCCGGGTTCTCGCTCCGTTATCTGCCGTCTCCTCCCCGTGTCGCCGGGCCTCAGTAAATCAGCTCGCCGTGGGGGGAACATGTGGGGGGTGGGGGGACACGCCCCACAGACTCGCATATTTAAATCCTCAAGGGCTACACATCACAGCCTGGAAAACATGGCTGCCGTTTGGGAACACTTAGGCGAGGAAACCATCGAGCATGTGACTCACAGACGTGATCTAATTGGCTTTGGTGTGTGTGTGTGTGTGTGTGTGTGTGTGTGTGTGTGTGTGTGTGTGTGCCTGTGTGTGTTTCACAGAGCAGTTCCACAGTGTGTGTGAAATGTAGAAATGAAAGGATTTCACACTGGGTGCTCTCACTGTCTTCGTGCAGCTGATCAGCAGCCTCAGTGTCTCGCAGCCATTTTTTCTTCCTTTGTTCTCACGTCAGGAAACTGAGGATCGGTTTGAGGGACGGGGCTGGTATGATGGGGTTCTTCGGGTTTGACGGAGTTTGGTTTGGTGGACTTAATCTGGACTGGTGAGGTTGTTGGGGTTGGTGCAGCTTGGTTTGGTGGAGTTTGGTCTTGGTGGATTTTGTCTGGTTTGGTGGAGTTTGGTTTACTGGGGAGTTTGGTTTGTTGGAGTTTGGGTTGGTGAAGTTTGGTTTGGTGGAGTTTGTTTGGTTTTGAGTTTTTTTCTGATTTGGAGAAGTTTGGTTTGCTGAAATTTGATTTCTTGGAGTTTGGGTTGGTGGAGTTTGGTTTGTTTGGTTCATTTTTCAAAAAATGATTCATGAAAAATGTATTTGTCCCCAGGGGGCAATAACTAAAGAGACATGTAGATCAGGCAATGCAGCAATATTATTCTGTTAATGTACGATACAGGCAGGGGAACATCCTGCCTCCAACATACACAAAGGTGAGCTCTCGGCGTCAAACGTGGCGGCGCGGCAGACCGAAGAGGCGAGGAATCGGCGTGTTCCACAGCAGACGTCCAGCTCTCTGCTGGTCCTGTCTCGACCTCGTTCTCTTCTCGCTGGAGTCACTTTCCCACGTGAGACTCCGGACAATCCTTCTGAGGCAGCTCTTAAAGGAAAGGCTTGCTGCATGCAGCTGGACCATCAGCAGGACGCTGACGACACAAACGTTCCTGGACAATAGTTTTGGCATTAACAGGAGTAAATAAACTAACCTCACAGCAAAATGACTAATCTACTAGTCAGGTTTAAATGACTGTTGGTCTGTTTTCAGGGCCGGAACAGGATGTGCTCGCTGGCTGTTCACTTTTGTTCTGTCCACTTTCATTCTCATTTGAAAATTGACAAAAAAAAACAAACAACTGACAGCAACATGTGTGAACCGCAGACCACATGGAGAAGCAACACTAAAGAAACATGCATATTCTCTTTCATTTACTTCTTTCTTTAAAACCCCTGAGTTCAGTTTTTCAATTCGAAGAGCAGCGATTTTAAGGGGAAATGTTGCTTTTGTGAGGAAACAGTTGTTGACATGCAGGGTGGGCGAGAGCTTCGTTTCAGTCTCAGTCAGTCAGTCTTGATTGGTCGATCAGAGGCGCTCTGGGGTGTCTTTAATGTTGGGGTTTGTGGTTTGAAGGGTTTGGAGGGGTGGTTTTTAGTTTGGGTGGGGGGTTGTTGTGGTTGGTGGTTGTGTTTAGGGGCCTTGGGGGGTGTTTTATGTTTTTTTTTTTTTTTGTGTGTGTGTGTTGGGGCTGGGATTGGGTACTGTTCACATTTGACCCGATACAGTACCAACACCCGGTACCTGGGGATCGGTACCAGTTTTCAGTACTTTTGTGTGTTCATGTGGTAATAAATGTTGATGTGTTGCTTGCAGCAGACAAATGCTAACCGATGCTAGCGTGCTAGCGGTGCTGAATGCAGGAGCTGTGGCCATAGATCTGAAGCTGTTGAAAATGCTGCTCTCCTCAGCCTTGAGAGAAATCTTGTTCTTAACCAGAATCTTCCTCTGATTAGGAGTTTTCCCGCCGTACTTTACAGAGCACTCTATCAGCCGTGCTGCTCTGTCGACTGAACGCTCGGCTGCTGACGTCTTTATGCTCCTCTGCCTGCGATGCTGTGTTCATGTTCGGAAAACGGCCAACTCTTCCACTCCCTTAGTCACAAGGATGCGTTCAAGTCCTGAGACGTGGTTCTGTGTGATTTCATGTGAATGGATACTCGGTAGAACTGACGGAATTCGGTCGGTACCGAGAATAGTCATGGAGTCGGGGCGTGTTGTTGGGGTGTGGTGGTGTTTTGGTGTTCAGGGTTTTTTGGCGATTGTTGGTTGTGTTTGGGGTGGGGCTGTTGTTTGGCTGTGGTGATGTTGGGGGGGTTTGGTGTTGTTTTTAGTGTTGGTGTGGTGTTGGGGTGGTGTTCAGGGGTGTTTCGGGGTGGGGGTGTTGTTGGAGCGTAATGTTGTGGTGGTGTTTATGAGTTTTTGGGGGGTGGAGGTGTTGTTGGAGTGTGGTCTTGTGGTGTTCAGGGGTTTCTGGGGTTTGCTGGTTGTCTCGGAGGGTGGGGCTGTTCCTGGTGTGGCGGTGTGAATGTCACCGTGCGGGTTGCCTCCATGCGCGTGGCGTTGCGGCTGTTGCCCACCCAGCTGTCTGTCGACGGCTGTCAGATTAAGAGCCCCAGCTTCATGTCAGTAGATCACAATCTGCCTCCTGGCCTCAATTATATTGCCTCTCATTCTGCGCTCCCCCCGGCGGGGGGGCAGCGGGGGGGCAGCGGGGGTATTAGTCTGAGCCTCATCATGTATTCAGAGCTGTAATGGCTTCTCCGTGCCTGCACCGCATAGATTAGCACCGAGGGCCGAAGGGAAGCTGGCTGCCGGCGCGGGTTTGATGAACGCCGCCGTGATGGATGTCGGGCCGGCCGTCATTAGTGCCGCTGTGCTGTGAATTCGGCGGCGGCCTCGGCCAGAAAATCCTCCCGGCACGGCTCGGCGTCCTGTTAGCGGCGCTCGGCGGCGAGGGCTCATCTGCTAATGGAAAATGCAGCGAGTTCCCAGTTCCTCCCGCTGCTGCTGTGGTTTTGCTCCATCCCGGGTGTAAGGCCTGTTTGTGTTGTAGCATGGAGTGGCTCATTCAGAGTGTGTGAGGACTAGATACACACACACACACACACACACACACACACACACACACACACACACACACACACACACACACACACACACAGACACACACACTCGATATTGCTTTTACTCCTCCACTCTCTCACACATGGCCGGCCCCTCTGGGCCCACCTCTGCTCGCCAAGGTTTATTATCTCTTTGACAGCAGGGCTGGCGAAATGCGTCTGAACAGCCCATAAATTGTCATGCAGGCTGCAGTGTGATGCCCAGCAGCCCCCCCCCCCTCCGGGCAGCCTGGCACATAACCCCGCTGCCAGCCCATCACGCCGCCGTTCGCAGGTCCAAGTCGAAACACTGCGGCGCAATTAACAGCATAGATCATTTACATAGTGGCAAAGCTCATTTTCATAATGTTTCCTTTATTATCCGAGGAAGAAATTAACCCAGGAATATATTTACATACCAGCCGCCAATGGTAACAGCTTGCTAATTGCCTGTTAGATGATTAATAAGCTTACAGCAGATGCTAATGAATCGAGCACTCATTGTTTCAAAGGTGCTCATGTGGCAGCGCTCGTGTTTTGTTTTTTTGTTTTTTTTTTTTCCTGCAGCTTAATTACGGCTGTAATTATGCACTTGTTGCATCTGCTTGGAAGCAAACACAATCAAATAATGGAAATGATATATATCTGAATGACTGGTGAGTAATTGCGCTGGAGTGCCGTCGCTTGTCAGAGTAATAAAGCCAAGAAGGAGTTTTGTGACAGCTCTTTAACGGACGAGACGTTCTGGACACCGAGGGAAACGGACGCAGTGTGACAGTGCGTGGTGCGTTCACTGGAACTGGGAATTTTCAGACTTCAACAACAATGTTAAAGTCTGTATTCTTACAGGAGCTTAAGGCCTTGTCTACACGACAGTGACGCTGAAAACAACCTTTGAACAAAGCTCCTGAGGTGGAACTTTTTGAAAATGCTCCAACTTCATAAAAATGGGGAAATACTCAAGTTTTCAAAATGATCTTTTTCTGTCAAAGACATTCAGAGGCTGAGCTGGTAGAACATCATCTCTCCATTGGAGGTTGTAGGTTTGTTTCCCTGACTCCCCCTGTCTTCATGTTGAAGTGTCCTTGAGCAAGACGCCGAAACCCAAAGTGAACGTTGGGAATGTTCCCCGTCTCCGCCTGAATTATTCTGTAAACTGGGCTTCAAAGAGCAGAGACGATGGACGGAAGAATTTACCGTCCACTGTGACTTCAGAGTGCTGAAATCTGCTTCACACACTTGTAAAATGTGTGTGTTTGACACCTCAGACTCTGCGCACGCTCACACACACACACACACACACACACACACACCAGCGTCCAAACGTACAGATAAGCTTCGGTTTATAGAATAAAGACTCGCTCACCGTTTGTGATGCAGAACTGAATAAATCCTGCTGTTTTGCATCAGTTATTATTTCAAATATCCTTTGTGCTGTTTTTAAAGTCTCACACACACACACACACACACACACACACACACACACACAGTGAAGCCTGCTCAGCGTCCGTGTTGCACATTTGGAAGTAATCCCCATCTCCTCTCTCCCAGGCTTCAGTTTACAGTTTAATAAATGGCTGTGATTTAATTGTAGCGGCGCGGCGCGCGGCGTTCTCCGCGCGGCGAGTGATTAGCACGACAGTGTCTCCTAAAACCCTGCGCTGCTGTTTATTTAATCGTCCCTGTGATGCCGCCGCTATGCTCTATTTATTTTGCTGCTTAGCTAAAAAACAAAAGGCAGGGTTCAACTTTAGCGGAGGCTCGTGCGGTACGGAGCAGAGGGAGCTGTTGCGGCGCTCCAGAGACGAGACGGCGAGAGACGAGACGGCGCTCTGCCCACACCGGCTCCTCCTACTTGGAAGATGAGGTGGGCACCTGATGGGGGTCGAAGGTCGTGCTTTACAAACTTCTGATTCCATGAACCGTTTCTGGAAGTGCTACTATGCGAGGTCGCTGGGCGGTCGAAGAGCGATGTGTAGGTCGGTGGTCGATGCCCGGTCGATGCCCGGGCTGATCTGCAGAGCACAAACCTGATATTAAACAGGCACATAGAAGCTTTACCCTGTTTCCATGGAGACGGAGTCTTTTCACTGTCGCAGAGTGGCGGATGCAACATCAGGTTTAGCATGTTAGCGCTTTTGACCGGCACTGTGTTACGGAAAAGTTTACACGTCGCTTCCTCCATGTCACTGGGCTGTGCTTCAGTTGGGCTTAAAACTGTAGTGCATCCACAGCGGTGCCCTAGCACCAGGACCTCCTCACCCTCCATGTTATTAGCGTAGCCTTGCTAACCATCCAGCCGAGACGGGAGGGAAACGGCAGGGTGAGCGACGCTGCCGCTGCTGCTGGCGCTCCACCATGATGTCAGATTCTGAGTTTTATGCAACTTTGTGGATAAAATAAATAATTCACAGTAATCGTGAATATGAAAAATACTCGCCAATATGTAAAAAAAATCGCGATTGACGAATATTATTATATTAATAATCGTGACAGCCCTACCGTCACTGTGAACCTTTACAGAAATGCATTTTTCCATTAGCCGTGAAAGAAAGGCTTCTAATCAGTCATATGAAAGTTGATTCTACTTCTCTTAAGTCGCTAAAGTCAATGCTAACACGTGCTAATGCTACATGAGAGATTAACAAGTGAGTCGACCCGCCCAGAAGCCCCCCTGGCTTTAATGGACGGGGGGATTCTGCTGGTCCTGCTTCAGGTTCCAGTCCAGATTCTCCTGGACTTGGTAGTCCTGCAGGTGACAGTCACCGTAATAATACAGAGCTCGATTCAGACGGTTTCCATTTGTAGCTAAAAACCAATTTTAGTGACCAAAAATCACAAAAAAAAAAAAAAAAAATGCACTGGTTAGATGTTTAAATATTTTTTTGGACTCTAAATTCCATTTTTAGCAGAAAATCACAGAGTTGAACTGTAAATATGAACACCTGTCCGATCGTCCCTGTCAGGTAAAGGTGGCGATCAGCTGATCGCGCTGCAGACGCTCCTGATGCCAGATGGTTCGATGAGACCGTCTTCTTATGTTGTGTTTGTTTACAGGTTTAAGCTGTTTGTGTAGCTCTGTGCCTTCGACTTCTTTAGCTTTGGTCTGTTTTTGTTCAGCGTTACAGCTCCACCTAAAGGCCTGGCAGATGTACTACATCATTTTGAGTCGTTCTTCATGGAGCCCATTGAGTTCAGCCACGAGACGATTTTTCAAAAAGTGGCTCTGAGGACCTTCTGTCGTCTAAACAGACACTTCAAAATGCTCTGAAACTTCAGTGTTTTCACTTGAAATCATTGTAAAAGTGGATCTCGGGCTGTATTTGGAAAAACAGGCTGAAACAGTCACTTTTTTCACAATTCTGCAGAAGCAGAGTGTAAACGAATCCCATCGTTAAAGAGTCACTTTGGCTCCACGCTGCAAATGTTGGACCTCCTTCCTAAACCGGTGCAGCTGCTGTTTTCCCACTCCGTGGTTTATGAAACGACGCGGCGTGGATGTACGGTGATGATCACCGAACTGACGGAAAGAAAAGACGAGCGGGAGCCCTGCGCCTATTAAACCTGAGAAACTATCTGGTTCTGAGCAAAGTGCGGCGGAGAGAACGTCCCCGGGAGTTTATTTAAGGACCGCAACGAAAAAAAAGACATGCAGAAAGAAGGTCTCGCTCGCCTACACACACACACACACACACACACACACACACACAGAGCCAGGCCATTCTGCTGTAGCTGGATGCTGGATGCTGGCAGGGGATCTGCTGCAGCCTCATCCCAGCTCATTAATTTCCAAAAGTTGGCTCCAGTCTGGAAAAAAAAAAAAAGAAAAAAAAATCTGGCTCATGAAATATTAAAACCAACAAATCTTCAAGGGATCTGTAAGAAAATATCATAGAGGGACCAATTAGTCCGGAAGAGTCTCCAGGCCGAGCTTCACTCGCAGCAACGTGTTGAACTGAGAGGAAAACGCAGGTCTGAGGATCGAGAGGAAACTCCCGAGAACACACACACACACACACACACACACACACACACACACACACACACACACTTGGTGCGCCGGGCCGGGTGTTTGCCTCTTAACTGGAGCATTATTCATTCATTTATTCAGCTGCTGCTCTTCTGTCTCCATTAAAGGAAGCGGTTCGGTTTTACCGAGCGTCTAAATGGAAGCCAGGAAGTTTCTAATTCCCTTCTTTTATTTATTTTATTTTAAAGAAGTGCCGCTTGATTACAGCTCGGCCTGAACCCGCCAGAATGAAAAGGAATCGGCTGGTTAAACATTTCTGGTCCGGCTTGGGTTGATTACCTTTATTTTGAAGAAATAAAGTGGAACAAGATGAAAATCTGTGGAACAAACTGTTATCAGAACAAATGATGACAGAGAGAGAACACAAAATATTATTAAATGTTCTTCTTCTTACTATTTATTATTGTATTTAACAAATGAATAAACAAAAGAAAATAAGTAAATTACCGTATTGGCCCGGATATAAGACGACTCTGATTATAAGACGACCCCTATTTTTCAAATGTCATTTTGTGAAAATAAAAATATGTTGAAGACAATAAGGTTACTCATAAAATAACTTTTTTGGACAATTATTTAAACTCAAAAACTCACAACAGAGAACACATTTCACATGATTTAAGATAAAAAAAATCTTACTGCAGTATTAAATAAAAAATATATTCTCTTTCTCAAAATAAGCAACAACAAGCAACAATTAAGAACCTCAAAGGTTCAGTAACTGCATTAATGCCGTAAATAACTTTATAACCATCAAATTCAAGTTCTATTAAACTTCATAAACATTATTAATTCAGCCTCCTGAATGTTGGGTTCAGTTTGGCCTGTAGAGAACAGTTCTTCAGAGAGAAAGCAGCAGATTTCAGCTGCTCTGAGCTTTTATTACTTTCTCCTGAAGGCTGTAGAACTGAAACAAACCAGATATACATAGAAGTGAACAAATACACAAGATGTATCACAACATGCATCACTGTCTAGAAACAAAACAAGTCAGTATTTAAAATCAAAGTCGCTAGCTCAATGCTAACTATTAATGGAAACGCCATCAACATGCTAACGGAATTAGCATCTGTGTTGAAACTTCTAAACAAACTGACAAACTCACAAGTATCAGTTTCACCTCTATCCTGAACATCAACTAAGTATATTCGAGTACTTACAGGCAGATATTTTGGATGCGCTGTTTGAAATGAACCTCAGAAAAACCAACAGCAGCCACACTGCTCAGTCTTCTTCTCACACTGCTGTAGGCTGACACTCCGTCCAGCTCACTAGCTCCCCCTAACGGGGCGGCGGAGCCACTGCATGAAGCAGAGGCAGGACAGCTCACCGGGACTTTGGCTCCTTCTTGTCCTCGATTATAACACGACCCCATTTTTGAGAATACCATTCCTGGAAGAAAATATCGTCTTGTATTTGAGCCAATACGGTATATAAAAATCTTAATTTTATTATTGCAAATAATAACAAAATTAAATATTATATTATTAGGTAATAAATACATTTATTAGCCTCCGATCACCAACATCTGCCAGCGGAGCGCTATCTGATGCTAAACGGCTAAATATGTCCAACAGACAGAGGCCGGCCTGAACGCCACGCGGCTGCAGCTGCGTGTTTGACTGTCGTCTTCAGTCAACCTGCCGCCGCCGCCGTGTTCAGTCAACCCTCCGATCTTTTTGTGTCACTCAGGCCTTATTCAGGCAGCATTTGCAGTAAGAATGAATCATTCCTGTTTCTGTCTCAGAACGGTGCCACGTCTCCATGGCAACGCATTGGAAACGACGCCCGTTTCCGTGGAAACGCTGAAACGACGTATTTTGCAGGCCTTGAACAAAGTCGTTCCTTTTCAGTAGTTTTAAAAAAGTTGCGTTCTCAGTGGCTCCCAGCACCGTTGCCGTGGAAACGGGGCCTGAGAGACGCCCTTTGGCACTGTGGAGGTTGGAGAGCGCTGCGACATGGCGCCGATGGGATGGTGTACGGGCCAGAAGTCTCACGTCGGGGCATCGACGCCCTGAATCACCGGACGGTAAAATCACTGCTGCCTTGCTTCAGAGTGTTTCTGGGGGTTGTTGGTTTCTTCTCGGAATGGTCTGGATGCTGATCTGGAACTCCGTCCTCGCCTCGCCGCCTTCCTGCTGGATCAGTGTGTGACGACGGCGCCTGCTTCTGGTCGGATCCAGATTGAACCGGTTTCATCACTCTTCAGTCGTTGTCAGGTTCACGTGGCGGACTGGAGACTTTAGAGAGCCTGCTGTTGTTTTCTGCAGCTCAAGACGTCCGACCTGCCGCTGACCCCTGACCTCTGACCCCTCCAATCTGCCTGGGCATCCCTACGGCTGATTACACCAATTTAAGAAGTCCAAAACTTCCTAAATGGAGCACTTCCAAATTATGGAGCTGCTCTAAATCCTTTGTCCCGCCTCATAAATTCAGACGTCTCCTTGACGTCCGCCGCCGCAGTGCAGTCGACTGTGAGCTGCTGATGGCTCGGTGGCGGCGGCGGCGGCGGCGGCGGCGGCAAGGCTCGCCGAGTCGCCGGGAAATTGGCTGCACTGATGTGGATGTCAGATGTGAACAGCGTCTCCATTAAGCAGCAGAAGGGAAACAGCGAGGCAGCTGGGGGGCGGAGCCACGTGACACACCGGTCAGCGCCAGACAGGTGTGTGTGCGTGTGTGTGTGTGTGTGTGTGTGAGTGTGTGTGTGTGAGTGTGTGTGTGTGTGTGATAGCCTTCCAGCACCTGCTTATTCATCCACAATCCTTCACTTAAAGGATGAAACAGATTAAGTCTCACTCAGGTGTCCCTCTTCCTGACCCCTGCTGATTGACTCGTCAATACCGAGCCGAGCTGGGATTGATGATTTACCTTCTTTCTTTCTCAGTACTGGAGGTACTGTCTCCAAACCGCGGACGTCCTCGTCCATGATACTCTCCTGGTTTTATCAGAGAGCTTATATCAGTCCTGATACCAGTATCGGTATCGGTATCAGTATCGGGACGTCCCTTCATATTTCCCATCAGAAAAGCTCCTGACCTGATTTTATCACTGTGAGACATGAGAGAGCTACCACTACACCACCTTGCTCCCTTTTTCTTTTTATTATTTTTCACAGATGAAATGAGTTATTGAGATTTACAGCTGTTGAATCTGAATCCACCACAGTCCGTCTGTCCGTCCCTCTTTCCATATTTGCATCCGGTTCTTTCCTCCAGTTAAAAAACAGCAGCAACACGTTCTCATCTGAAAGACTTTACCGGGGACGGTGAACGCCGCTGAGCGGCCGTGCGATGGCGCGATGGCGCGATGTGGCGAGGCCCCCTTCCTGACGATTGGCGAGCCCGGCCTCTTCCCAGAATCCTCTGCAGTCCCCCGCCTGCCGGGCCGCGGAGGGACGGAGACGTCCTCATTGCTCAGTCTGGGCACAAGCAGACCAGGAAATAGCTCGGCGGCGGTCGGACCTGGAAATAATGGGAAAGGCGCGCTTTCAATTTAGCCGTTCCCGAGGTTTTTTTCTCCCCCGTTCCGAGCGGGGGAGGGGTGAGCGCCGCCCCAGGCCGAGCAAGGTAGATAGCTTAGAAGTCAACTGACAAAATACCTCTGAAAAATTGAAGCGGGCTATAAATAAACAAGCAGCAATATCCTGCGTTATGAATATCTAATTCCTGTCTTTAATAAGTCTTGGGGCCGGAGGGATCGTCTGCAAGCGGCCGCCGTGTGATTACTGTGAAAAAAACCGCTGCTGCATTACTGAGGCAACGGCAAGACGGGTTTCCTGTCACCCGGGTAATCCGAGCCCGGTTCTGCAGCCCCGGAACCTTTAAATCCTCCTTTAAATGGTTTTATGGAGCCGCTAGATACTGGGCAAGGAGGTCCGACCAGGACCCGGGGATCAGGAGGGACTGGAGGTAGAGGGATTTGGAAGAATTAGAGATACAGAGATCTGGAGGTACTGGAGGTAGAGGTTTCTAGAGGGACTGGAGGTGCAGGAATCTAGAGGGACTGGAGGTAAAGGGATCTGGAGGGACTGGAGGTAAAGGGATCTGGAGGGACTGGAGGTAAAGGGATCTGGAGGGACTGGAGGCACAGGCGGGGTTGCGGTGGAGCAGTGACACACCATGAGGAGTTCCTCGGTTTGAGTTTCAAAATACCGGACTATGAAAGACAGGAATCCTTGAGGGATGCCGCCATATGAACATTTTGACCGATACCTGATCTCAATATTGCAGTTCTGATATCGAGATCACACTCACTGTTGTGTTGCAAAAACACAGCAGAAGCTTTGACCCTTCTGGGTTTGGTTTCATTTTTGGCTCCTGATGAGTCAGTCTAACCAGAGATGCTCGCTCCAATCAGCCGCTGCGGTTTCGTTTAAGTTGAACACTGAGCAGGTCGTTCGTCCTTCGAGGGATTCGAACCCTGATCTTCGCCACGTAGAGACATTAAAACCTTTTTCCACGTAGCGATTTTTCACGATCACAGAACGCAGGAGTGGACTTCTCTGGCTAGTCGCCGACGCATCGAGCTGTTAGCATGAACGGAATCCCAGGATTTCAACACCGAACTTGAGGTTCGCTCGTTGCACAACGCATCGGGCGAAGCGTGGAGATCAGTGGAGGTTTGAGACGATCCCGTCGTCCTCCAGGACGCTCCGCTCACGCCGGGTCATTTCCTGTTTTCCTGTCGCAGGAAGCGGTAATGATGACGACAGAAGAACAGCGGCAGCAGAGGACGGGCGGAGTCCAGCCCTCACACACACAAACACACAAACACACAAACACACACTCCCCAGGCTGATAATCACACGTTTATTCCATAAACAATGCAGGAGCCCACTCGGGATTCGCCCAACAATGTCTCATTACTCCTGCGTGAGCTTCTTCTTCTTCTGCTTCTTTTTTTTTTTCCTTCTGCTAATGCAATTCGTCAAGGAGAGCAGATGGGGGGGGCGTGGGTGGGGTGGGGGGGTGGAGCGAGGGGGAGGAGGACAAAAACACTTATTAATTTGCACGAAATGGAATTAGCAGCGGGGAGTTCGGAGCGGCAGAGTTTCTAATTTTACCCGCGGCCCCGTGCGCCGATGGTAAATGGAGATTTGTCACACTCCACTTGGCCGCCTCCCCGGCTTGATGAGCTGTCTCTGCTGCGGGAGCGGCGGCGGCGGCGGCGCTCACGTGGCCGCCGCCGCCCGCCGTCGGACCGATCACGTCTCACTGCGACGGGACCAGAACCGGCCAATCTCAGGCCTTTTAAGTGAAAACGCGTGGTTTGCCGGTTAGACAGCAATGTCCGTCTCCATGGAAACGATGCCGTTAGCGTGCCTGGCAGCGAGTTGGTTGTTTTCCTAACGAAACCACACACATGCACAAGCAAAGGACACAGCCAGACACTGGACAGACCGGACTCGGGAGCAGGAGGTCGCAGGTTCGAATCCTACAGCTGAGCGTGACCTTTGACCTCCATCGTTAGCTCCCTGGAGATGGGCCTGGACCTTCTCAGTGCAGAAACAGGATTGGCTGATGGAGGAAAATGGAACTTCACTAGAAGAAGCACAGATTATGATTAGGTAGTTGTGATTACCAACGGGAGAAAACGGACGTTCACATGGACAGACCCACAAGTTGGATTGTTATCACTTAAATCTACCAGGACCACAACCGCAAGAGTCTAGACCTGGACCAGGTCCAGGAGACCGTGGTCTGGGACCAGGTCCAGGATAGACTGGGGGGGGTCTTGCTCTTTTGTCAGTTGAGGCTACAATTTTCCATCGATTTCAATTCAACATGCTAAGCTAGCATGCTATGCTAACTCGCTACAGAAAGGAATGGAAAAGGTTTTCCAGAGGACTCCAGGGTGGTCCTCCAGACGGTGCTCCAGTCTGATCGTCTGTGTCGTTGTTGGTTCTGTACTGATAATAGAACAATTATAAACTGAAGAAGAGTTTCACACCGCCATGGTGCTCCGGGACCTGCTGGACCTGCTGGATCCACTGTAAGTGTTGGGGTGGGTTGGGGGTGGATGAGTACAGTGTAGTGGGGTGGGGGTGGGGGTGGGGTGGGGCTCCACCTGAGAGAGGGGAGACTCTTGCCCCCCTCCTCCTCACACCTCTTCCTCTCTTCACCATCTCTCCTTTTCCCTTCTGTTCACTCTGTCCTTTCTTCACCTCTCCTCCTCCTTCCCCTAGGTTGTTCCCCCCTTTAGACACACACACACACACACACACACACACACACACACACACACACACACACACACACACACACACACACACACACACAGGGACAGAGAGAGAGATAATGGGCTAATCCCTCCGTCAGCCCAGAGGCTATCACGCTACTCTATAACCCCCTAATCCCTCTAATTCCCTCACACTCTGCAGTCAGCCTCACCGTCACACACATCGGGATCCTTATCGGCAGGCAGTGTGTGTGTGTGTGTGTGTGTGTGTGTGTGTGTGTGTGTGTGTGTGTGTGTGTGTGTGTGTTCTTGTATTTCTATCCTTGTCGGGGCCAAATGTCCCCACAAGGATAGCAAAACGTGGAACGACGTGCCTTGTGGGGACCTTTTTCCGGTCCTAAGTAGGAGAAACAGTGTTTTCTTGACCATGTTGTTGTTACTGAAAAAAGTAAAAGTGCAAAAACATTTCTTTAGGGTTAGGCTGTGTTGTGGTGTGGGTTAGGGTTAGGGTAAGGGTCAGGGTTAGGGGCTAGACATGAATGGGAGTCAATGGACGGTCCCCACAAGGATAGAAATACAAGACTGTGTGTGTGTGTGTGTGTGTGTGTGTGTGTGTGTGTGTGTGATCTAATCAGTGAGGGATGTCTGTGGCCTCGCAGTCGGACTGACCTGACCTCGGCTTTGAGGAACTCCAGCAGTTGGATAAACAAACCTCAGCATGTAGAAGAAGAGAAGATAAACACTCTGGATGCTTCCAATTAAATCACTGTATGACCATGTCACCAACACCTCCCTCCCCCACTCCTCCTCCTCCTCCTCCTCCTCCTCCTCCTCCTCCTCCTCCTCCTTCAGGGCGCCGTCCTCGATCAATAAACCCTCTTAGCAGGTGTGCTGACTGTGGATTGGAGGAGGAGGGATCTGGAGGCGGCGCCCGGCCACAGCTGATCACACCATCACGGGTGAATCGATCGGTGAATCAAAGGAGGAGGGGGGCGGAGCTTCTGCTCCTCTCATCCGCTGTGTGGATGAGGGACAAACCCGGGATCCTCCTGTCGTGTTCTGCAGCCTCGCTGCCGCTCGGAACTCTGGGACTCTACAGTCCCAGAGCTGAACTGCAGGGTGGACGGAGGGTTCAGGGGAGTGTGTACATCAACAAACTGCTGCAAACGGTGTGGTTTCCGGTCCATGTTCTCCTACGATCACCGATCAACAGGGGGCTGCGTGTTTACAGCCTACGGTCGGCTCATTAGCAGGTCCGCTGGGTGTTTTCACCGTCCTGCCATGCTGTTGGGTGGCAGGTCGTTCAGCGACTGAACGTGACAGCTGACTGGCGGAGTGCGCTTCACACGCAGACGACTGTCTGATACAACAACACAACAGCTGAGCTGCTGCGGACTCACTTCACTCTGAACGCACCGCACAACTTCTCTAAAGGCCACAGAACGTCCTGCTGTTCAGACAAACTGACTGTCGAATGTAGAACCAACCAGCACCAGGAGAACCTGGACCAGAACCTGCAGAATCTGGACCAGCACCTGGACCAGGAGAACCAGGATCAGGACCAGGAGAATCTGGTCTGGGAGTCATGCCACTCTGAGGAAAGCCTGGTTCTACAGTCTGTGCTGAGCATGTGCAGAACTGCTGGTCACTGCAGCCGTAGAGTGAAGAACCAGAATTTACCTTCGTTCTACAGAGACAGCGCTGGAACTCTTTCAAAAAGTTTTGTTTCCCCTGTTTCCATGGAGATGGAGTTGAAATGTTTATTTCAAAAAGTTGCCTTTACCCCATTTCATCAATCAATAAATCAATCACTCTGTCAAATCAAACTTTATTTCAAGAGCACTTTTCATATTAAAAAAATCAAAAATCTGTTTTTTTTTCCCCATCGAGACAGAGTTGGAACGTTTTCAAAACGTTGCGTCTTCCCCCATTTCCACCGCAGACGGAGCTGCAACTGTTTTTCCAGAGTTGCATTTCCTCTTGTTTTCACGGAGACGGAGTTTGAACAGTTTTTGAAAAGCTCCACCTTGGGAGCTGGTTTTGAAAAGTTGTGTTTTCAATCGTTCTGAACGCTGTTGACGTGTAAAGAGACACCTAAAACGCAGTTGGCGTTTTCCGTTGTGTTAGAGCACGTCGTCATGGAAACGGGGCCGTCGTCCTGAAGGTTCCTCCGTTCCAGTCACTGCCAGAACACCGAAACTCAGAGGTGATCGGAACAACGCTGGTAGCTGTTAGCAGATTAAGCTAGCACGACAGCTGTTTCAGAAACGTTGTGTTTTCCCTTATTTTGGGTGTGGAATTGTAAATAAAAGGTGCTTGTTGCCACAGTGCCATGCTGAGCGGCCGGCTGTTCATCCTCGCCTCTCTGACCGAAGCCTGCTCTGGATCTGCGCTCCTGGCTGGAACAGGAAGGCTACGAGGCGTGATCGAGGTGGAACCACAGCACAACGGCAAACACCGCTCTGCCCTCGAAGGATTTACTGAAAACTGGATTAAAATCCCAATTTAAAAGAAAAACTGCATACACTTCACTGTTCACAGTGGGTTCTGATTAGTTTTAGTCAAGTTTCCAGTCGTCAAATAGTTTGTTTTTAAATGAAAAATTCAGTTTCCATTCCGTTGTATTTAAACAGAACCAAATAGAACTCAGTCGTTTCAACTTCTACAGAGAAAAACAACAAGTTAACAGCAAGAAACCTGCAGAACCAGACTTGGAGCTCCTGCTGCTGGTTCTATTCCTCTGTTCTTCACGGCTGCTCCTCTGGATTGTCTGTCATTGGATAAAAGCGGTGCTGCTCTCGACGCCTGCTCTCTGTCTTTTCAGTCCTGCTCTCAGTTCACACCGAAATCTGTTGAAATGTGTAAAACAGAGCAGCGTCAAGCACATTCTGCAGTTTCCAGCTGGAAACCTCTCCAGGGTTCCCCCAGAAAACTTGCTAAGCCTGGTGGTTGGACTGCGAGAGAAGCCCACCCTGTTTATGAAAAAAAAAAAAAAAAAGGTAAAAGTTGACAGCAATTTTGAAATTATGACTACTTTGTCAGCATTTATTAACATTACTTAAATACAGAGTCTTACAGAGAGCCACAATCTTAAAATAAAGTTTTAACAAACACAAAAAAATAAATTCAAATAAATATCAAATGTTTTCACCTAAGTTAAATCCTAGTGAATCTTAAAACAAGCCATTTTTTTCGCATTTAAAGGTAAAAAAAATTAACAAAAATAAAAAAGTGCAAACATGATCAAGGTGTAAAAACAGGGACTCAGAGGCTGGAGAGGACTCTGCTGGACTGTGTGACCTCGTCTACTTTTTGAATGAAAAACTAAAGAAAAATTACTGAAAAATGATTAGATTGCTTACAGTTATTAATATTATGTTCTTTAAAGCCCGTGTCCGGAGTTTTGAAAGAGAGAGGTTTTTTTAATCCAACGTCTCAGGCTCCGCCCTCCCTCTGCTTTCATGAGCGACCAAGCCACGCCCCTTTAATTGTGCACGCGAATTATCTGTCGGGTGAAAATGAGAGCCTCTGAGTCCTACAGCATCCTCCATGTTGAGCTGTTTACGGTGGATGTTCAGCAGACAGTGGATATATCCGAGGTGAGCGCGGCGGCTGCTGATACTAACTCTCCTCTGCTGGGCGAGCGGCGTGCTCTCTGGCTGCTCCACACATTGATTGACGGCACGACAAGGCAGAAGCTCGAAATCTATTGGCTGACGCTGACCGGCGCTTTTTCGGATAACATGGGGGTCTATGAGACGAAGGCGGGGCTCATAAATAAATTTTTATATTGCTTTATGCTAATATTATAGTAAAGTATCACATTGAAGCTCTGTTAAAAAATGATACATACATTGGAAACGAACGGAAACTCCAGACACGAGCTTTAAGTATTTGTTGTTTATATGGAGTTCACAGCAGTGCAGAAATCCAGCAGTACCTCCTTCAGTCCAGCAGAGGGTGCAGTGTTACTGTTGGATGTATAGTGCAGTGTGAAGTTGTAGTAGTTCGATGTTTCCCATCGCGACTCGCAGAAGGCTGCTCTGACGACGTGCTAACAGCCATGCTAACTCGCATCGGCTCTGCCTCATCAACGGGCTCTCTGATGAAAATACACCTCTGACCCCCTGTGTGTTCACGTATCGACCATAAGGTGTCGCCATTGCGACCGTATCACCAGATGCCATTAAAAGCTCTAGAGACCGTCTTTGGTATCGCTGTTTTGGTGCATAAAAAAAACACATTTACAATAAATACACTGCTCTGCCGATTTTTTACGTGGAAAAAGAGACCAAACTTTTATGAGGTGAAAATGCAAAGATGTCCAACGTGTCTTAATAACATCTCCTTCTGGAAAGACATGATCTGAATAGGGATGTCCCGATACAACTTTTTTTACTTCCGATACAATACCGATATTGCAACCTTGAGTGTTGGCCGATACTGATATTGGTCCGATACAATATCAGCGCAAATCATACATACTTTATTACTTATTTTTTAATGTGGAATGTTGGAAAAGACTTGATCAAGTGATGTTACACAGAGAACAACAGTCAGCAACAGTAGGTATGAGAAAAACTGACCCATTTATTATTAACCGATTGGTTACAGAAATTTTAACCTTCAACATAATATCTGCAGTGCTCTACAGATGAATAAAATAAGAAAATAAATACATTAGAATATGCTGGAAAAATAACTTAAATAACTCAAATAAAACCAAATTATACTTTTAAAGTGCAAACAATTCCAGTCCTCTTCAGTTATTTTTTACTGTCAGTATATGGTGGAACAACTGAAGGCGAGGATGAAAACAACAAAAACAACACAACACTGTCCGCTGTCCACCTGCTCACACCTCATAGTTCAGAGCTCCAGGTTCACGGACTCGCTCTTAGTCTTCACGAAAAAAAAAAAAAAAACATACTTCAAACATGTGATGAGGTTGGTCGTATTAAACTTTCCGGGTTCTCCCCCACCACGGGAAACTTCTGCAGGACAAGTGTTGCACTCAGCTGCAGCGTCTCTGTCCGAGTTTACGGTAAAATACTGCCACATGGCGACTTCCTGCTCTTACAGTACCGCACACACAGAGGCTGGATCCGGTGCTCTTCTTCTTTGGTGTTTGTAGCAGACGGCACCAACGTTAAGGTGCATTACTGCCACCTACTGTTTGAGAAAGTGAACCAGAGTCACCTCTGGATAGAAGTGCTGGAGCGGGAAATGGACAGCTTAACGGGGCGCTTATACCGAAGTTTTTAGATTCAATCCCATAAAATCCGATACTCGTTTTTTGGCTGATATCGGACCGATATCCGATATCAATATCGGATCGGGACACCCCTAGATGTGAAAGTCTGGGTCCCAACACAGAACCTTGTGGAATGCCCCGATTCACCTGCTTCCAGCTTCCTTCACCTTTAAAGCTGCAGGTCAGAGGTTTGAACATTTAACAAGTGGAACACCTCCTGAAATTATTAAAATGTCTGAGAGATTCACTGTGAGCCTTGAACACAGAAACCGTTCAGACGACTTCATCACTGCAGTGAAATCCCGTTTTTTTCCCTCCAAACCAGGCGTTAACACCTCGTCTGACATTTGTCCTCCGTCTCCTCGACACACTCGTTGAGCCTGAGCAGATTAATGCGGACCGGTGCGAACGCCAACGCTGCCACGTCTCTTCCTCTCCACGACTTCGTCTTCGATTACAGACTCATGCTCGGCTCACTCAGAGAAGGTCAACAGAACAGATGTGTTGTTCACTTACATTCTGTCTTACTAAGCAATTAAAATGAGACATTTCAACCTTACAACTAGATTAAAAAAAAAAAAAGTCAGTATTTCTTCTATTTGGTAAACGGTAAATGGACTACACTTATGTAGCACTTTTACCCTGCACTGACAGAGCCCAAAGCGCTTTACACTGCAGTATCACATTCACCCATTCACACAAGGGTGGCTGGGCGCTCCCTTAGAGATAGGGTGAGGAGCTCAGTCACCAGGGAGGAGCTCGGAGTAGAGCCGCTACTCCTCCACATCGAGAGGAACCAGCTGAGGTGGCTCGGACATCTGTTTAGGACGCCTCCTGGACGCCTCCCTAGGGAGGTGTTCCGGGCATGTCCCACTGGGAGGGGACCCCGGGGAAGACCCAGGACACGCTGGAGAGACTATGTCTCTCGGCTGGCCTGGGAACGCCTTGGGATCCTCCCAGAGGAGCTGGAGGAAGTGTCTGGGGACAGGGAAGTCTGGACATCCCTGCTGAGACTGCTGCCCCCGCGACCCGGCCCCGGATAAGCGGTAGAAAATGGATGGATGGATGGACCCATTCACACACACATTCACACACCAGTGGAGGCGCCTGCCATGCAAGGCGCTCAGTCCATCCACTGGGGGCAGTTTGGGGTTCAGGGTCTTGCCCAAGGACACTTCGACATGCAGACAGAGGGAGACAGGAATCGAACTAACAACCTCCCAATGTAAATTTGTGGAGTTTTGGAAAGCTGTGTTGGAAAATAGTAAAACTGTCCAATTTTTAATGTAAAGACTTTGTCACAGTCATTCTGTCCTCGTCATTCTGGTGCGCTGGCAGGGCGAGAAAAACGAGGGGAACTCCAGACTGTTGGACTGTATCTGAATACTTTCAGATATCTGGAATCAAGAATTCACATTTTCAAGGACGAGTGGAGACAAATCTCTGAACTTTCCTGTTTTTATTCTTCACACTGTCTCCTTCCTCGTGTTATATCCTTTATTAAGACAATTAGAGTCCTGGAAGCACTACTTCCTGTTTCTGCTCCGTCTGAAAGATTTTACGTCGAGTCGCTCCGATTCGATCCACCCCCCGCTTCCATGACAGCGTTTCAAGTGAACACGCATCGCTTTTGTGTTTTGGAAAAGTTTCAAGTTAACATGGTTATGAAAACAATGTTCATTTCCATGGAAACAACAGAAACGCTATTAGAAAGATGCAGTTTCCATGTTGTTCCACTAGTTGGTGCTTTTTGTTGTTTTTGTGATGAAACCCGACGTTCCGCAGAGAACAAGACCTTCTAAACATGAACAGTGGGAGAACACCGGTCGTTACAGTCCGGGTTGTTGTTACTTTTCAGGTTGTTGTTAAATAACGTTGTTACCTTCAGGCTGTTACATTTTAGTCAGTGTTACATTTTGAGTCGTTACATTTAAAGTGGTCACATTTCAGGTTGTTGCTGAATTGTAGGTCGTTGTTACAGTTTGATTTGTTTCATTTTGATTTGTTACATTTCAGGCTTTAACAGACATAAAGATCAAAGCCGGCTGTCTTCACATGTCTTCACATGGGGCCTTGTGTTTGTCACCTTATCTGATTGTCAGAAGTCAAACCCGGTCTGTTCAGAGGAAAGCGAAGCAGGACGCGTCTGTGACGCTTTGTTTTTCTCTTTCTCTTCTTGTTGCGAGCGTCTCGCAGCCTGACACAGCCTCAATGTGCTGACAGGGAAACTCGACCGTTACGGCTCATACGAGAGCCGCAAAGCCACAAGCCACAAGCAGCAGCCTATTTAAACTCTCCTCCCCCTCTTCCTCCCCCTCTTCCTCCTCCTCTTCCTCCTCCTCTTCCTCCTCCTCTTCCTCCCCCTCTTCCTCCTGTGTGAGACTGGAACCCCTGCAGGCCCAGGTGCAGACCTGCGACCTGCTGGCTTGGTGGAGTTCTTCTTCTGTGGTGGTTTCGCTCCGGACATGTGACGTCGGGACTGTAACCCCTCGGCTCGCTGTCGCTCCTGGTGTTTCGCGTCGACACAGGAAGTGCCGACTGAGCCGCTTCGAGCTCGTTCTGTGGTGAGCTGGATAGACGGTTTCCATACATACGTGCGTGCGTACGTGCGTGCCCGGCCCTCGAACGATGGCCGACCAAGCGCTCTTCTTTCTGTTTCTATGGGTTGTCGGGTGTGGTGGGTCGTCATGGCAACCAGTGCGACGTGGCTCCCTGTGGTTCTCGTCCTGTTTCTTCTCCGTACAGAAAGGAGCGGGTTGCAAATGGACGCCCTCTGCCAGGCAGGCGAGCAGCCGTAACGAGCCGCCGCCACCGCCACCATCTTTTCTCTCTTCATCTGTGTGTTCTCATTGTGTCGGAGGCTTTTGACCGCCGAGCGCAGGAACAGTCAGAAACTGCAGAGTTCCGCCGGTTCCACCGGGTTCCCCACAGCGATGAAACCAGGAACAGAGACCGAGACTGATGTGAGTCCAGCTGGAGGGTCATAGTGAAAGAGCAGACACTCTGATCACATGACTCACTGAAAACTCAACTCTTTCAAGATGCTTCAGCGCCATCGCCTTTGGAAATCAGTGATCCTTCTAGAAGCATTCATTGCAGAAGCAGACTGATTCGATATGTCGATGACATGAGCTTATATTGATCAACAAAGTGAACTTGGTGTCAAGTCTTGCTGCTGCTTCTCACCTCATTTTTTTTTCATGCAGTGGACTAAAAATATTCCGCATTGTTTTTTTTTAAATGAGTTTCGACCTTGTTTTGTGCAAACAAAGAGAGAAACAGGAAGAAAGAAAAGCGAGTGAGAGACAGAGGTGGAGAAAGCAGGCTAACCGCTGCACGGTTGCATAACTGTGACCTATAACACACCGCAACCAAGGCGGCGAGCAGAGACGGGATGGAAACTGTGTGTGTGTGTGTGTGTGTGTGTGTGTGTGTGTGTGTGTGTGTGTGTGTGTGTGTGTGTGTGTGTGTGTGTGTGTGTGTGTGTGTGTGTGTGTGAGAGAGAGACTCTCTGATGGCCGGGTTGTCAGCGCCACTCCGTTGGAGAGATCGCTCATCATATTGTTTTCTGATCAAGACGGATCGCTCTTCATCGGCGGCGCCCGGAGGTTTGCGTGTGGAGATATGAAACGGCGAGCCGGAGAGCTTCCAGATTGCGATCTCTGCGCCTTATTGAATTTCTCAGGACTGCATCAAATCACTTTTTCTCCTCTTGTCACTGAAGCTGAGGGCCCCAGTCCCGGGGGCGGGGCTTTTAGTTAAGGGCGGGGCTTTATCTTACAGAGGCGGGGCTTTTGTGTTTTAAGGCGAGTTTATTTGTGAAGCATCATTCAGACACAAGTCTGTTCAAAACTCATCAAAATAAAACACTAGATATTAAGTTTTTTTTTATTTTATTTATTTTATTCATTTATTTATTTATTCAATAGGGACAGTGTACATTAATAAACATCTGCATTGCCAGACAATAACAGGTGTAAATATGCTGGATTATAGCCACAAGGCTCATTGACATCCGTAGTCCCGAGGCAGATACAAGAAGAAAAAGAACACAATTAATGTAAAAGAAAACATGTTAAAACAGAGTCGGTGATTACAAGACTGGTTTGCTTTCAGCCACACTTTGAGCTGAGCTGAACAGAGGAAAAGTGGAGCGTTCCCTGACAGTGAGGGGGAGACTGTCCAGATCTTACTGGCCTTCACAGACAGAGCATTTTGTCCAAAAGTAGTTCTTCTGAAAGGCACCTCACAGTCGCCCCTAGAGGTGGAACGTGTCCTTGCACCAATCTTTATCTTAAAATAGTCCAGTAACAGTCCAATAAAAATGAGGCTAAATAAAATGCATCTAAAATTATTGTGTTTTGTGCTTTTCCCATGTTATTATGTGGAGTGTGTTCCGTCACACGTCCCGTTGTCCTCTGAGTCGAGGACGGAACAGACTCCTCACGTCGCGCTGTTCCAGGAGGCTTCTGTGTCCGAACTTCAGTTCTTCATTAAGATTAAGTCACATTTAATTTAGTTTCAAGGGCGGGGCTTATCTGTGTCAGGGGCGGGGCCTGTGTGTCAGAGTGAGAGTGTTTGCATACTGGGATGTTTTTTTTCAGAGGTGGAGACGTGCTGTCCACTGGGGGGGCTTCTGTCTTGGAGGGGTGGAGTTTTGCTCTGTTAGGGCATGGATTCTGCATTGGGGGTGGAGTTTTGTTTGTGGGGGCGGGGCTTCTGTGTTTCAGGGGTGGAGTTTTGCCCTGTAGAGGTGGGGCTTCTGCATTGAAGGGGCGGGGCTTCTCTGTTTCAGAGTCCCTTTTCATATTTCGGAGTGGTTTCTTTCAGGGGCGGAGTTTTGTCTTGTGGGGGCGGGGCTTCTGTGTTTCAGGGGCGGAGTTTTGTCTTGTGGGGGCGGAGATTCCTTCTTTTACTGCAGTTATTTTGAGTCCTGTCCTCTACTGATATCATCTCAGTCGATATTAATGGTTGTGGTTCTTTGTGGTCAGTCAGGTGGAACTCTGCACATCCTGCTTCTCTTCTGTTAGATTCCATGTTAAAACAAAGATGTCAAAAAGTTGTGTTTTCACCACTGTTGTCATGTAAAAAAAAACCTAAATCGCAGTGAAAGTTTTTCATTTTCACTAGACAACGTTATGATGTGAGCAGGGCTGAAAGTAGCTGATGTGAAATGTACAGTAAGAAAAAAGGCATTTTCAGGTCTTACCTTCTGTTAAATGATCATTTCTAAGGATTGTTGTCAAAAGTGTGAAAAAAACATCTGCATCATCAACAAAGAAGGTGATTCAGGAGGGCGTTTTCAGTCAGAAACAAAATTAATTTTTGAATTAAAAATACAAATGATAATAAACCGACTGACATCCCCAGATACTGAATACAGAAGTAATCTGATTGCTTCTGCAGCTTTAGTGTGAATAATGCTCTGATCATTTAAAGTTATGAAAGTTAAAACAGGGAAGGACACACACATACACACACACACACGTCTGATCACTGTGGTTGATAAAAATGACGGTTTGAGGCCGAGTCTAATTCGGTGCACGTTCAGGCGCTGGGTGGTCCGTCCGCCGCCTCCTCCGCCTCCGGCCTCATGTTTGCTCCTCTCGGTCTGAAAAGCTGGACTCGCTTCATTGAAAACAGATGAGCGGAGAAGCTGCTGGACTCTCAGGACCAGAAACATTTCATTCAACTTCACGCCACAATGTTGTTACACTTTCGTTTCAGAAAAAGATTCGCGTTTACACGGCAAAGTTTTGAAAAAGGTAGCTGTTTCCATGGAAACGCTGTAGTTCGCATGTGATGCTAACAGATGAACATTTCCTGTTTCCTTTAACGCGTCACTTCACAGTGGAACAGGCATCCTCGTCGGTATTGGCTTTTTTGCTACCTAGAAATTCTACATATCAGAAAGATCAGGAGTGTGTGTGTTCAGCAGATGGCACACACACACACACACACACACACACACACTCACACGTTGCTGACTGTAGTGGAAAATTAGCGGCGTCCCCTGCTGCAGGTCCCGGAGCTCATGGGAGAGAAGCAAGGAGTTATTTGTGGCGTCATGGTCTTCATATGGACAGAACACCAAGACGGATCGTTGTCACAGTGACTGTCAACTCTGAAACTACCAACATCAGGAGAATCTGGACTGGGGCCAGGACTTGAAGGATCTGGACCGGGAGCAGGACCAAGAGGGTCTGGACTGAGAGTCTTGACTCTGTGGAGGAGAACGTTGTTCTGACTGTCCGTCTACTGATCATGAGCTGCCGTGTTGAACAGGTGTACTACCTCCATTTCAGAAGAGTCGCATTTTCCTCCGTCTCCATGGAGACGCAGTCGGAGCGTTTTCAAAAAGTTGTGTTTCCAGAGGCTCCTCCCACAGTGAATTCCGTTGATGATTCACTGTTCCAGATTCACTGGAAAATTCCGTCATGCAGCAGGAGCTTCAAGCATAGATGTATGGCCATAGATCTGCGACGGGCATTAGCCCCACTGCAGGAGACGGCTGTGTTTCCACCGGATGTGCTTCACTTGTGGCTCGATGCTTTGCAGCTGCAGCAGAGTCTCCAGAGAACCGACAGCAGCTCTATGCTCTCTGCACATGGCGGCCAACACGCCACGGACTGGAGGAAAGATGGCCGACTCTGCCGGCCCTTCAAAATAAAAGTTTCCCCTTGCACTCTACAACACATCTGGTGGGGATGGAAAACCTGCGGAGCTCCAGATCCGCTGGGATCCGGTGGAATTCCAGCCGCTAATGGGGGCTGACGCTAATGCTAATGCTAATGCTAAAATGTAAGCGCAGGATTCTGTTCTCCTTTCATTGAGGAACATTTTTCCGTCAGTCTTCATCGATAAAATGAGCACTGACCCGAGCGCCGTCAGCATGTAAACACTTTCCATTTTATCTTAAAAAGGTGTGTCTTGCTCCTCTGCCAGCGCCCCCACAGCTGTGTGTGGCGGCATTTCCTGTCCCCGCCGTCAGCCCTCTGACGGTTTCTCCTCCTCCGACGCCTCGGGTTTACGGCAGCCACCGTTGTGCCGCTCGGCCTGCTTTTACGAGCGGCCATAAAGCAGCGGCGAGGAGGCGGCCTGGACGCTCTCCATGTATTACAATCAGAACGTAAGAAGCGCCCCATTACCCGCCTCTCCGCTGGTTACTCTGGGAACATTAGCAATTATTTTCACATGGGTCGCACTCATAAAGCCAATCATGTGGTGATTTAGTGCTGCGGAGCCGCAGGCCCTCGCCTTTCACACATCGATTTCTGGCGGCGATTACAGGGCTCTGCGGGGACGGACGGCGAGGCGGAGCGGGGCAGTGTGGGTATCTGCTGAACGACACACAGCAGTCCGGCTGGAGTGGAGGCCAAGACGACGCTCCTGACGGTCCGAGGAACCGTCCTCTCAACGTTCTCAAGTCCGTCAGAAGAACTATGGACTACAAACTAACAAAGATTAACCAAAGGAAGCCAAAAAGGGAAACTTTCATTGCGTTTTGGGATTCCGTTTCCATGACTACGATGCTCAGAGCCGCTACATGAAAAACATCTTAGAAGGTGTAACTTTCTGAAAACACCCTGTCTCCGGGGAAACGAGGATAAGCACAACCTTTCTGAAACGCTGCCTCTGCGTCTGCAGACCATGGCCAGAGTGAACAGCCCCTCTGCACATGCTCAGTACGACAGTAACATGTCCGAACCCCGGTCCCGAACCCCGGTCCCGAACCCCAGTCCTGAACCCCGGTTCTGAAGTAGCTCTGGAACACTCTGATTAGCTGCATCATACATTTTAAATTTGGGATAATCAAATTAGTGCTGTGGTGAAATCCAGTTTTTTCCATTTGAGACAACTAGCTAAAATAAGGTCTTCACTTTCAAGGCATCATTTTGAGATTTTAATTCATGCATTTGTCACCACACGGCTATTGTAATGCCCTGTACTGGATTAGCCAGTCCTCGCTCGCACGGCTGAAGCTGGTTCAGAACGCTGCAGTGCGTCTTCTAACCCGATCTAGGAAGTACGACCATGTTTCTCCAATTCTGTCTTCCCTTCACTGGCTCCCTGTCCAATATCGGATTGATTTTAAAGTTCTCTTATTTGTTTTTAAATGCCTAAATGGCCTGGCCCCTCGTTACCTGTCTGACCTGTTGGTGAGGTACTCCCCTACACGCTCTCTGAGGTCCACAGATCAGCTTCTGCTTCAGAATTCAGAATTCAGAATTCAGAATTGTCTTTATTGTCATCGCAACAAGTTACCGAAGTTACAAGTGCAACGAAATTGCATGGGTTTTTAAGACACCCAGGCAGCCAATTACGGCGCTCCGTCTTGAAAAGGAAACAGAGTTAAAGAAACTCAGACAGAAATTAGGGGAGGGGGGTAAAAAAAGATACATCAATTCAGATCACGGTTCCAAAGGGAGTCGTGATTAGAAGTGAGAGACCAAAAAAAGCCAACCTGCGCACATACATAGCAAAAAAAAAAACACGAGACAAGTTGCTATCAGACTAACGGATCAGCGGTTGCAGCTATACATCAGCGCAACACGTCGTCACCACTAGTCGTCAGCAGAAAGGTGTGGTGGAGACGTTGAAAATGGGGGAGGGAATGTGTGTGGCATGTATGTGGCATTTCAGTTCATCAGTCCGTGTAGTGTGTGTGGTTTGGCCCGCCTCCCCTTTGCGCTCCAACTCAGATGGTCGTTTCCGGGACGGCCTTGAATGAAGCAGTCCAAAGTGAAGTTGGGTTGCAGCTGAGAGTGAGAGAGGGAAAATAGACAAAGCAATCAGTCTTGTCTTGAATCTTCAGGGAGATTTGTTCAGTCTTCCAGGGGCGCCAAACACAATCAGAAGTTCTCTTGTTTTGGTGTGGAAGGAGCCGTTTGACCTTCCTTTGCCCGGTTTCTCCACATTTCAGACAGAAGCTGGCTTAACCCTCTCGGCGATGGTGACATCCAACTTGCATCTCAATCGTCCATAACTTCTGCTTGTGGTTCCAAAGACAAAGCGCAAACTGAGAGGAGACCGAGCCTTTTCTGTGGCTGGTCCCAGGCTGTGGAATGATCTGCCTTTGTACATTAGACAGTCTGAGTCGCTTCCTATTTTTAAGTCTCGTCTGAAGACACATTTGTACTGTTTGGCTTTTGACTAGTTTGATGTTTTGATTTTTACTGTTAACAATGGGCTGATGTGCCACTTCATTGTAAATATGTATATATTTATATATATTTTCTTTGTTTTTGTTTTTTTAATTTTATCTCTGTATGGCACTTTGATCAACTTTGTTGTTTTTAACGGTGCCTTATAAATAAACTGGAACTGGAACTGGGATCAAAATTCTGCTGGGTCTTTCAGTTTGTGACCTGTGGGTCAGAATTCTGTTTAGAAAGGTGACCTGGGGGTCAGATTTCCATGGGGTCAGAACTCTGCATGACACCGGCCTCCAGGGTGTAGTGACTCCCGGTCCAGGTCCTCCTGGTGGATTTAGAGATTGAAGTTCCTCTCCAGTAACAATCCAATCTGATCACAACTATATCATTATTTTAGTGTTTGTGCTGTTTCCATGGAAACGGACATTATTTCCAAGCATTGTCATGTAGACGTGAAACTTTTCTGAAATGAAAATGCTGAAATGATGTTTTCATTTCAAACATTGTCGCCTAAACTGAGCCTCAGTCATTTCCAGGAGTTTTCAGACGTCTATGAAACAGTAATACCACTGGTGGCCTGTGGGGGCAGTGTGGAGCAGAGTGATACCACTGGTGGCCTGTGGGGGCAGTGTGGAGCAAAGTGATACCACTGGTGGCCTGTGGGGGCAGTGTGGAGCAGAGTGATACCACTGGTGGCCTGTGGGGGCAGTGTGGAGCAGAGTGATACCACTGGTGGCCTGTGGGGGCAGTGTGGAGCTCTGTCTTTGTGAATTTGACGGTGGCAGTGGATTTGTGGAGCGCTCCTGCTGAGGACTGGAGTTCCTGACAGTACCAGGACGGGCTCTGGGCTCCGCCCCCTTCAGGACAGCCCGGTGTAGCTTTCAGAAAGGTGGAGGTGGCTGCAGCTCCCCACCCTGTCTGTGCTGATGGAGACGGACGGCTGCAGGAGGAGGTGGGAGGAGAGGGAGGAGGACTGAACACCTGCCGCCCGCCCACCCGTCGGCCCATCACCGCTCCCCGGGGAGGCGGAGACGAGGAGATGAAGCGATCCGGCGCTGTAGGATGAAGGTGATGGAGAGGCCCGGCTGCGAGCGGCGGACAGCTCCGCCCGACGAGGCGGAGGCGGAGGCTGCAGCCAAATGATAAGGAGCCAAAATGAAACAGCAGCAATGGAAATAAATGGCTGCAGGGAACAAAGCTGGAACCCGGAGAGGAGCTGGCAGCGCTGCTGTTTGGGACGATTTATCCGAGAGTCTGGAGGATTCCGGAACAGACGCCGGAACTTCCTCTGGAGTTCTGATGAGCACGAGCACATGTTCCCATGAACCGGGAAGTGGGAAAGTTCCCTCCTCCAACTGGGAAAAAACACTTCTGAATCCCGTCAAGTAGCAGGAGGGCAAAAGAAAGATGAATGTCATTCAAGTCGAGTGTGTGTGTGTGTGTGTGTGTGTGTGTGTGTGTGTGTGTGTGTGTGTGCGTGTGTGCGTGCGTGCGTGCGTGCGTGCGTGCGTGCGTGCGTGCGTGCGTGCGTGCGTGCGTGCGTGCGTGCGTGCGTGCGTGCGTGTGTGTGTCAGACAGGCCTGTGTAACTTCCCTGACCCACCAGAGCGTTTACACTGACTGACAGCACTGCATGACATCCAAGGCACACGGGACACACACACACAAACACACACAAACACACTCTCTCTCTCTCTCTCTCTCTCTCTCTCTCTCTCTCTCTCTCTCTCTCTCTCACTGTTGGAGGTCACTCTTGACTCGTTACTGGCCGCTCTGCTTCCATTGTCCATGTATGTATGTACATGTATTTGTGTCCAGCCTGTGAATAATGGATCATTCCTTCGTCTCCATCGGGTCTCGGGGTCACAGTTTGACCCCTGAAGGAGGGTGGAGTCGTCTCCACCCTCTCCACCCTCCTCATGAGCTCTCAGCTTCTTCTTCTTTTATGTAGAGGAGGAAGCAGTCGGATGATGCTTCATGAATTTTCTCTTGAACTGCAGGAGAGTCTGAAGGGAGCTGAAGACTCGTTCTGGTCCAGAAGAGACGCAGGACAAGCTGCTACTGCTACTGTTACTACTGTTACTGCTACTGTTACTGTTACTGTTACTGTTACTACTGTTACTGCTACTGTTACTGTTACTGCTGCTACTGTTACTGTTACTACTGTTACTACTGCTACTGTTACTACTGTTACTGCTACTGCTACTTGCCGTTACTACTACTGTTACTGCTACTGCTACTGTTACTACTGTTACTGCTATTGTTACTGCTGCTACTGCTACTGCTACTATTACTGCTACTGTTACTACTGTTACTGCTATTGTTACTGCTGCTACTGCTATTGTTACTGCTGCTACTGCTACTGCTACTATTACTGCTACTGTTACTACTGTTACTGCTACTGTTACTGCTGCTACTGCTATTGTTACTGCTGCTACTGTTACTGCTACTGTTACTACTGTTACTGCTACTGTTCCTGCTACTGTTACTGCTGCTACTGCTACTGCTACTGCTACTGTTACTACTGTTACTGCTACTGTTACTGCTGCTACTGCTGCTACTGCTACTGTTACTGCTACTTTTACTGCTACTGTTACTGCTGCTACTGCTGCTACTGCTACTGTTACTACTGTTACTGCTACTGTTACTGCTACTGCTACTGCTGCTACTGCTACTGTTACTGCTACTGTTACTACTGTTACTGCTACTGCTACTGTTACTGCTACTGCTACTGCTGCTACTGCTACTGCTACTGTTACTGCTACTGTTACTACTGTTACTGCTACTGCTACTGCTACTGCTACTTTTACTGCTACTGTTACTGCTGCTACTGCTACTGTTACTACTGTTACTGCTACTGATACTGCTGCTACTGCTACTGCTACTATTACTGCTACTGTTACTGCTGCTACTGCTACTGTTACTACTGTTACTGCTACTGCTACTGCTACTGTTACTACTGTTACTGCTACTGCTACTGTTACTACTGTTACTGCTACTGCTACTGTTACTACTGCTACTGCTACTGTTACTACTGTTACTGCTACTGTTACTGCTGCTACTGCTACTGCTACTGCTACTGCTACTGTTACTACTGTTACTGCTACTGCTGCTACTGCTACTGCTACTATTACTGCTACTGTTACTACTGCTACTGCTACTGTTACTGTTACTACTGTTACTGCTACTGCTACTGCTACTGTTACTACTGTTACTGCTACTGCTACTGCTACTGTTACTACTGTTACTGCTACTGCTACTGCTGCTACTGCTACTGCTACTATTACTGCTACTGTTACTACTGCTACTGCTACTGCTACTGTTACTACTGCTACTGCTACTGTTCCTGCTACTGTTACTGCTGCTACTGCTACTGTTACTACTGTTACTGCTACTGTTACTACTGTTACTGCTACTGCTACTGCTACTGCTGCTACTGCTACTGCTACTATTACTGCTACTGTTACTACTGCTACTGCTACTGCTACTGTTACTACTGTTACTGCTACTGCTACTGCTACTGCTGCTACTGCTACTGCTACTATTACTGCTACTGCTACTGCTGCTACTGCTACTGCTACTATTACTGCTACTGTTACTACTGCTACTGCTACTGCTACTGTTACTACTGTTACTGCTGCTACTGCTACTGCTACTATTCCTGCTACTGTTACTGCTGCTACTGCTACTGCTACTGCTACTGTTACTACTGTTACTGCTACTGCTACTGTTACTGTTACTGCTACTTCTACTGCTGCTACTGCTACTGCTACTGTTACTGCTACTATTACTGCTACTGTTACTACTGCTACTGTTACTGCTACTGTTACTACTGCTGCTGCTACTGTTACTACTGTTACTGCTACTGCTACTGCTACTGTTACTGCTACTGTTACTACTGTTACTGCTACTGCTACTGTTACTGCTACTGTTACTGCTACTGTTACTGCTGCTACTGCTACTTCTACTGCTGCTACTGCTACTGCTACTGTTACTGCTACTGTTACTGCTACTGCTACTGTTACTGCTACTGTTACTACTGCTACTGCTACTGCTACTGTTACTACTGTTACTGCTACTGCTACTGCTACTGTTACTGCTACTGTTACTACTGCTACTGCTACTGCTACTGTTACTACTGTTACTGCTGCTACTGCTACTGCTACTATTCCTGCTACTGTTACTGCTGCTACTGCTACTGCTACTGCTACTGTTACTACTGTTACTGCTACTGCTACTGTTACTGTTACTGCTACTTCTACTGCTGCTACTGCTACTGCTACTGTTACTGCTACTATTACTGCTACTGTTACTACTGCTACTGTTACTGCTACTGTTACTACTGCTGCTGCTACTGTTACTACTGTTACTGCTACTGCTACTGCTACTGTTACTGCTACTGTTACTACTGTTACTGCTACTGCTACTGTTACTGCTACTGTTACTGCTACTGTTACTGCTGCTACTGCTACTTCTACTGCTGCTACTGCTACTGCTACTGTTACTGCTACTGTTACTGCTACTGCTACTGTTACTGCTACTGTTACTACTGCTACTGCTACTGCTACTGTTACTACTGTTACTGCTACTGCTACTGCTACTGTTACTGCTACTGTTACTACTGTTACTGCTACTGTTACTGCTACTATTACTGCTACTGTTACTACTGCTACTGCTACTGCTACTGTTACTACTGCTACTGCTACTGTTCCTGCTACTGTTACTGCTGCTACTGCTACTGTTACTACTGTTACTGCTACTGTTACTACTGTTACTGCTACTGCTACTGCTGCTACTGCTACTGCTACTATTACTGCTACTGTTACTACTGCTACTGCTACTGCTACTGTTACTACTGTTACTGCTACTGCTACTGCTACTGTTACTGCTACTGTTACTACTGTTACTGCTACTGTTACTACTGTTACTACTGCTACTGCTACTGCTACTGTTACTACTGTTACTGCTACTGCTACTGCTACTATTACTGCTACTGTTACTACTGCTACTGCTACTGCTACTGTTACTATTACTGCTACTGCTACTGCTACTGTTACTGCTACTGTTACTACTGTTACTGCTACTGTTACTGCTACTATTACTGCTACTGTTACTACTGCTACTGCTACTGCTACTGTTACTACTGCTACTGCTACTGTTCCTGCTACTGTTACTGCTGCTACTGCTACTGTTACTACTGTTACTGCTACTGTTACTACTGTTACTGCTACTTCTACTGCTGCTACTGCTACTGCTACTGCTACTGTTACTGCTACTGTTACTGCTACTGCTACTGTTACTGCTACTGTTACTACTGCTGCTGCTACTGTTACTACTGTTACTGCTACTGCTACTGCTACTGTTACTGCTACTGTTACTACTGTTACTGCTACTGCTACTGTTACTGCTACTGTTACTGCTACTGTTACTGCTGCTACTGCTACTTCTACTGCTGTTACTGCTACTGCTACTGTTACTGCTACTGTTACTGCTACTGCTACTGTTACTGCTACTGTTACTACTGCTACTGCTACTGCTACTGTTACTACTGTTACTGCTACTGCTACTGCTACTGTTACTGCTACTGTTACTACTGTTACTGCTACTGTTACTGCTACTATTACTGCTACTGTTACTACTGCTACTGCTACTGCTACTGTTACTACTGCTACTGCTACTGTTCCTGCTACTGTTACTGCTGCTACTGCTACTGTTACTACTGTTACTGCTACTGTTACTACTGTTACTGCTACTGCTACTGCTGCTACTGCTACTGCTACTATTACTGCTACTGTTACTACTGCTACTGCTACTGCTACTGTTACTACTGCTACTGCTACTGTTCCTGCTACTGTTACTGCTGCTACTGCTACTGTTACTGCTGCTACTGCTACTGCTACTATTACTGCTACTGTTACTACTGCTACTGCTACTGCTACTGTTACTACTGTTACTGCTGCTACTGCTACTGCTACTATTCCTGCTACTGTTACTGCTGCTACTGCTACTGCTACTGTTACTACTGTTACTGCTACTGCTACTGTTACTGCTACTGCTACTGCTGCTACTGCTACTGCTACTGTTACTGCTACTGTTACTACTGTTACTGCTACTGCTACTGTTACTGCTACTGTTACTGCTACTGTTACTGCTGCTACTGCTACTGTTATTACTGTTACTGCTACTGCTACTGTTACTGCTACTGTTACTGCTACTGCTACTGTTACTGCTACTGTTACTGCTACTGCTACTGCTGCTACTGCTACTGCTACTATTACTGCTACTGTTACTACTGCTACTGCTACTGCTACTGTTACTGTTACTACTGTTACTGCTACTGCTGCTACTGCTACTGCTACTGCTACTATTACTGCTACTGTTACTACTGCTACTGCTGCTACTGCTACTGCTACTGTTACTACTGTTACTGCTACTGCTACTGCTGCTACTGCTACTATTACTGCTACTGTTACTGCTACTGCTACTGTTACTACTGTTACTGCTACTGCTACTGCTACTGTTACTACTGTTACTGCTACCGCTGCCGCCACTGCTGGCTATTTCCAGATCAGGCTGCTCCTCCTGACGCCGGCTCTCTCAGCAGGGGGGATCTTTGCAGCAGGCCGTGCAGCAAACCGGAGGTTCTGATTAGAACCTCGGGGCTGAGGGCTGGAGGGAGGAATCCCACTTAAACTATCAGATGTATGAATTGAAAACGACGTGGCGGCGGCGGACTCCCACGCGGTCACTCCCTCCTTCACTTGCCGTGTGGTCCGGCTCTGTAATGAAGCCTTGCTGAAGGGCTGCCCAGCCGGCGGTCCGATTCTGACCGACCGCCGCGCCCTCGCCGGCCGGCGGCCGCAGTCTGGCGCGGCAGAGGGCGGAGGGCGGCCGGCTCCACATGTGGCCGCTGCGGCGCACCGACAAGGGCCCTCACTTATTTGGTGCCACATAAAGGGCGAAGGCGGCCCCTTCCTGTTCTTAACCCGGGCTCTCCGGGGCGCGCTGGAGACAAACACACCGCCGCCGCCGCCGCCGCATCCCACGTCCACCAGGAAAAAAAAAGAAAGAAAGAAAACTCCCCACAACAACAAAAACTGTGTTTCAGAGTGGAGCGCAGAGCATTAACATCTGTGGATCCCTCTCACTTTCCACACACACACACACACACACACACACACACACACACACATACACACGCACACACACCACTGTGGCTTCTCCACACACACACTACACCCACCACAATGACCTGGAGAGGCCCGCAGCGTATATTTACCCCACAGCAATTTAGCGCCGATCGCTGACAGCTCATAGTTTATCCTGCTGTGGCGGCGCACCACTCCCTGTCCCTGTCCCTGTCCCTGTCCCTGTCCCTGTCCCTGTCCCTGTCCGTCTGTCCGCCTGTCCCTCCTTCTGTCCGTCTGTCTGTCCCAGGATCCGTCATCCCACAGGATGATGAAGCCGGAGAACAGAGGAATCAGACCGGGGTTTGAGGTGAAGACAGGAAATGTTTCATATTTTAAGCTGGTATCAGGAGAGCCTGCTGGGGAAAGTTGGAGGATCATGTCTTCAACATCTGGATCGCATCAGACCGGACAGATGTGGACAGATGTGGACAGGTGTGTCATGTCTGGAGCGTTTCAGATCTCCGGCTTTAAGAACTTCCAACAATGAAACATCCAAAGTCACTCTAAAAAAACACCAGGCCATTTACTGGAGTCAACCTCTGTAGTTCAGGCTCCGCCCATTTTGCCCCATCAGCCAATCACTGCAGAGAACAGCTGTCTACGTTTCCGGTTATTGGCTGAGGACGGACTCATGGTTGAAGTGAAAACATGTTCCTACATTTTCATGTTTCGCATTTACACAGCAACACTTTGAAATCAATGTCTGTTTCCATGGAAACTGCAAAAACACTTAAAACGATGTAGTTTGGATGTTAGGTCGTGTGTGTGTGTGTGTGTGTGTGTGTGTGTGTGTGTGTGTGTGTGTGTGTGTGTGCGGATGTCTGACTGAAGGAATCAGCTGATCTGACCTTTAACCTCACTGCATTCCTCCGATCAGACGCCCGAAAATGAGCAATAATAGACTGTAATTGTGTCTTTCATGACGAGCCGCAGACGCCGGTACGGCAGCAGGGAGGAGGGAGGCTGCGCCTCTGCTTCCAGCTTCACCGATGACAACCAGGACTGACGTTCCAGCCGCACGGCTCCCTCGGCGGCCGGCACCGGGCGGTGTCTTCCCCCGAGCCCCTGTACTTGAGGGAGCCGACTGTTTGAAGCACGCAGCAATTAAAGCCGCTGTTTTCCCGCCGTAAACAGAGAGGCTGCAGCGTGTGTGGCGGCCGAGCAGCTCGGTGCGCCGCGGTGAAGCCACCGGGAAGACGCAGCAGCAGCAGCAGGAGTAGAACAAAAAACTTCCCAAAATGTTCCATGTGGACGTTTCAGCGGAACGTCGGCAGGCTGTCAGCTTTTAGCACCTCAGCTGTTCCAGGTGAATTTTAAGCTGCAAGTATTTTCAGAATGTTTTCAAGCAACGGTGGAAAAGTCACTGCTGTGGAGGGACAGGAGGAGAGCAGTGAAGGCAGCTCCGGGAGGAAGGGGGAGGGGCAGAGGGAGGGGGGTGGGGCCTGGCAGCCCGGCCTCGTGTTAAGTGGCTTCTTGAGTTTATCCACGGAGGTCAGAGGGAAAATAAAAACATCACGCCAGAGCTGCAATTACAGCCCTCCAACATGACAAGCGTCTGTTTTTGTGCTCTTGAGCAAGGGCCCACTTTTAATGGTCGGTTCTGGCTGCAAGACAAACAAACAGCGGTGGGGTTTTAGCGAGTCCCAGCCAGCGAGACGGCCGGCGAAGCCCGAGTCCGCCGCCGCCGCCGCAGCAGCAGCAGAAGCATCGGCGGTTTGGCAGCAGCGTAAATTACAACATGGAGCAAAGCTGCGGTTTGCACACAGCAGTCTCACACACACACACACACACACACACACACACACACACACACACATACACACACACACACCCTCTGGCTTCCCCCTCTGCTCAGACGGAGCTGCTGGGGTCAGCCGTGCTCAGAGGACTCGCCTGGGTGGCCTCGTCCCACAGGTGTCTCTGGGAAATCCAGACGGCGGCCCGCCGACCTGTGAACCCGCCGACCTCGCCGGGAGAGCGGCCGGTTCGCCAGTCCCGCAGGGAGCCAGTCGGCCAATGGGATCTCATTATCCTCTGAATAATAAGAACCCCATCAGGTGGCATTTATGGGTTGCATCAGGCGGCGGCGGCGCTGTGGCGGCAGCGGCCCGCGGGGCCAATCAGGGAGGTTTCCTCTCGATCACATCCTGCAGGACGGCGATGGCTGCAGGGTCACGGAGTTGCGACCGTTCTGCAGGTATGAAGTTCACGTTCACGGTATGCTAATGCTAATCTTTAACTGTTCCGTTCAACAGTTTCAAGTGAAAACTCAGCTGTGCTGTGATCCAGGCGTGGTTCTGTGACCGCGGCGCTCGGAGAGTCTTCAAAAACAACTCCAGGCGGAACATTTGAAACGCTCAGGCTCCGTTGTCGTGTGGGCGAATGAAAACGACAGTTTCTGGAGATGCTCGCGGCACGCTGCCTTCCCAGACGCTGCTGCCAGTCACTGAATACAAGTTTTTAAAAACCTCTCAAAAGGTGCAACTTTTCGAAAGAAGTCCAACATCACAAAAACAAAGGACGGCGTCAACGGGTGGCCTGGCGCGCTAACGAGAGACAGGTCTCGATTAGAAATGATCGGTACTACTACGCATATCGATACTGCTCATCAATCCGGTACTTTATTCTACTAGAACTTCTTTTATTTGTTGATTTTTTTTTTTTTTTATAATAATGACATTCCTAAAGAGCAGATCAACTCAACAAATAACCTTTATTAACACTGATGTGGTGACGACTGAACAACCCTGAACAACAACAACTAAAAACTAATCTGTCTCCGGATCACTTGAGACTCGGCTGCAACAAGACTTTTATTTTGAAAGTATACGCTTAAATATCCGCTCGTCTTTTGAAAATTGCTCCCACTTCTTTCCTTCACTTTAATGTCGTCAGTGTTTTTTCATGCATCGTTGTTTCAAAACGTTCTTTGCTGAACAAAACACTGTGGAGAAGTGTTCTAAAGCAGCGTTAGAAGAACCGTCACCGTCAGAGCTTATTGATCCTCCGGGGTTGGTTTATTACCGAGGCTCTGTACCATCTCTAATGCTAACTACACCGTTATCAGCATTTCTGTTGTTTCCATGGAAACAGACATCTTTTTAAGATGTTGCCGTGTGAACGTGAAATTTTTCTGAAACATCATTCAGTCGATGCCTCAGTGGTGTTTTTCACATTTTCCCTCCAGCAGTCTGTATCAGCTCCAACAGACTTCATCAGGTCACTGGATGTCGTCACTGACGGGTGTTCAGCTGATGTTAGAGACTTTTTTTTCACTGTATCCATGTTTTGCCAAGTTTAAATTCAAGAAAACACCTGGAAACTTTGAATCCTCAGGATATGCTTCCTGGTTCAAGGTCCCAACTGGAAAATGGAACTTAAGACGCAGATTCGATGATTTACCAGGAACCCAGAGGGCGGCCTCGCCTCCATAACAATGTTTGATGTTTCAGAAAAGTTTCATGTTCACATGACATTTCAACATCTCCATGGAAATGGCAGCACTAACAGTCTACTGAGGGACGGAGCACGAGCGTTTTCAAAAAGTTGCGTTTCGGTGGCTCTGAACGCAACCCAAATTTTGTCTTTTCACCTGAAAGCAAGGCCACAGTCATGTTTTCTCCTTCCTAAGACATATTGAACACAAACCACTGCAGTAGCATGCTAGCTCGTTAGCACGTTAGGGAGCGGAGCCAGAGCCGTTTGAGTCCAGTGTCCGGGCCGCACTGAGCCGCTGGGCTGCAGGTCAGGAAGTGGCGAGCAGAACACAGAACACTTCCTGTTCCAGGCTGACTCTGTCAGACCCGTCCAGCTGTAGATTAACACTCGGCGGGGTCGTGGTGCGTCTGGGAGGACGTGGCAACCAGCTGGGAAGGCGCTTCGCTTTTATCATCCCCGTGACGACTCCAGAGAAAACGCAAAACCTTCAGTGTTTTGGTGTCTGTCTGCATAGTAACGCAGGAGAAATGACGTTTTTGAATGGCCTCTTGTGCACATGTGAATGGAAGAGCAGCGCCACCTTGTGGCTCAGCGTGAGAGCGACGATGCTTTCGGTGTTTGGGTTTCTCCGTCGTGATGGAAACGGACCCTGAAGCTGACGGCTCATATTGACGGTGACACCAGCTGGGCTTCCGTTACACTGCTTCACAAAGTCAAAGCAATATTTTCCGAATTTCCACCAAAGCACA